>NW_010418261.1:0-7643 GCF_000710305.1 Buceros rhinoceros silvestris | reverse complement strand
TGCAGCAGTCAGGATAAATAGTATTTAAAATCTTATGTTTATTTTTTGTTTTACCATTGTGATTGAAATACAAGACTTTCCAATAAACGGTACAGAGAAATAGGAGTCTGTCCTCATGTCTAAGGGTGAGCAAAGCCAGGGGTTACGGTCTCACTAAATTTATCAGAGAGCTTTTGCACGTTCTGCTGAACTACCCCCGTGCTCTGTAATGGTGGTGATCTTTCTTTCTTGTAGAATTTAATGAATTTCAGAAAGAATAGAGACAAACTGAAGTTTGGTTTACATCAGCCATTGTATCTGCCATCTGTGGAGAGAATGTAATGAGCATTTTAGTTAAGCTACAGATACCATTGATTGTTCAGTGTTGCAGACACAGAGTCAAGATGGAAACCATAATTTTTTCATGACTGGTTTGTGTGATGGTGGACAAAACACTCCGTAAGTTCATAGCTGATGAGCTACAAAACCTGCATTTAGTTTTTCAGTATTAATGTTCTCTTTTCATTAGAAAAGCAAGCTACCCTAAATCAGTTCTGAACTTGTCAAGAATATCAGCTTTAAACTTATTAAAAAAACCCCAACAACCCCAAACTGTCAGTAACAGCCAGAAATCCCCAATATCAGCCTGTTTTGAATAGGTGGTTCCATGCGTCTGCAAAAAGGTGGTTCTGTGTCGTGTGTGTGCAGGGTGAGCGTGTCCCAGGCTCCAGCTATACTGCGCACCCTGCAGATAAAACCCCAGAGCTTTTCTAAAAAGCCCTTCTCCCCTCAGATACTGTGTCTTCATCAGACACTTGTTAGCACTGAAGTGTGGGCATTGTGATCCTAGGTTTTTCTTAACACTGCAATTCGGTTTTACGCGGAAAATTTCGGTTTTCTGAGCGAAGTTGGTGAATTGTGACACTAGGTGGCACTTAAACACAGCTAACAGAGACTTTTCTGTCGTGCAACACACAAAACCAGTCAAACACATTCTGTTCTTACAGGCAGTTAATTATATCCTCAAAATGATGTCTTGGATTGATATTACTAAACAAACATGTATAAAATGTAATTACAGACAAGTGAAATAAATACTGTAGGCTTATAATTGCAAGATATGTTTTTTGCTTGTAATATGCTACACACCTGTGCGTAGTTTATATAGCCAGTATTTTATTTTGTCATTTTTACTAACATTTAGAGCGGTGCGATTTAGCTTTATGTGCTTTTATTTACTGGTACCAATTTTTGCCATATGTCAGTTTTTTATAAATGGAATGGTTTTATGTATTGGGATTTTAAACTAGGAGTATTTCAAAGGGAAAACAATTAGAAAGGAGGGGTTTTTATATGAAACCACTTCAAAACCTTTTAAAAACATGCTTTTTTTCCCCCTAATTGCTTTTCTTTTCTTTCTTTGCTCATCTTTTGGAGGTAAACCTCTGTTGCTATAGTAGTTTAATATTGGAGGTCCAAAGTCTATCTGTTCATAAACATTTCTTAAGCAATACCATTGGTAACGTGCACCAGGCCTGTGGGGACTGTCTAAGAGCCATGAAATCCCATCAGAGCAGCTCAGGGCCATCACCTTGGCTTCTGGCAGTTTTTCCCATTAACTGCAGAAGTTGTTGGCAGCATTTCGGTCACCTGCACAAGCCCTGGGCAAAGCTGCTCTAAGTTACAACAAGCTGAAAAGGCAAAGGCATGCAAGGAAATGTCCTTCTGGTGCAGGAGCGAGCTAATAATGCATCAACCCTAGAAAGTGAAAAATGGAATTCTAGTCCCTTTCCCCCCTCACATTCCAATATTCAGCGTGTTGCTCTCAGCCTTGCTGTTGGCCAGACCATTCTCTATTCAGGGTTACAAATAGTTGTCTGCAGTAGTAAGATTAGAGCTGAGATGAACCAAACAACATGTTATTCGGCAGCTGAAGATGTGTATTGGGTGTGGGAAAGACAGATACATGTGTGGGAGCCACTCTTGGTTGGACAGAAATTGCCAATGCATTTAGCATACGCTTAGACAAACTGATACGAACAGTCCGTATGTGTTTGTTGGAATTGCCCTCAGACATCAGGAGACCTGTTTCAGGTGAACCAGAGCCCAAACAACAGACCAGAATGGGCTGGACGCCCATCAGCCAGCACAAAAATTGTTGTCCAAACTAAAGACAGCTGGGTGAAGTTCAGAACAAGAGATGGAAGTCCTGTGAGAAGAAGAAGAACAGACCGCTGGGAGTGTGAGAACGCAGAGGTGGTGGAGCTCCAGCTAGTTTGTGTGTCTGTGAAAGTGCTGTACAAAACTGTGGATCAGGCCAGGCCAGATGGTGTCCAACATCAAAGAAAAAAGGAATAGTTGTGGCGGAAGGACATCAGGAAGAGAATGTTTTCTTTATGCCTCAAGTAGAGCTAAACCCTGATAAATAGGACAAAGATAAGAAAATCAGTATTCAGCTGCAAATTATTTGATTCTTTTTTTTCTTTTGTGAAAGATCCTTTTAGGTTCTGGAATAGTCTTTGCAGGTAGCAGTAGATATAGCTGTGAAATATATTCTAGCCTAGACAATACTTGGGACGGTTTGCTGGTACACCCACTCCGTACCTTCAAGAAACCCTAAGAGATGCTTTCCACCGGTAATTTCTATGGCACAGCCGCTTCTTTTTGAAGATTACGATAAAATAGTTTGTCCCTTGAGTACTAACATTAACTCTTCTCTTTAAAAAAATTAAAAATCTGCAGGTCTTGACGGACTTTATCAGAAGTACAGGTAGTAGAATGTTTTACAAGAGATTATAAAAACTATTTACAGTAATTAGCACAAATCTAATTGCTTCTCAGCATGTTAGGTTAGTAAATTACAGCTTTATTTCAAAGAACTCCTGTGGTCTGTTTTCCCTAAACTGAACTCAGGAAACCCACTAAAAACAAACTCTTGGAGAACCACCATTCTCAGTTTCTGTTTGAAGTGCGTTGAACGGGGATGCTCAGCTTTGCTCTCACAAGCAGCACTTCATTTACCTGTGTAGACCGTGTCTTTCTTCCCTTGTGCACTGAGAAGGTACGTGTTCCTCCTGAGAGCAACAAGAGGGCGAGTGTGAACAAGAGCGACAGAAATACACCTTTTAAGTGAGAGTCAGTCGGGTGTTTTATACACGAGAAGGCTGATTTTCCTAGGCTCCCTCCCTAATCAGTGCCGAGAGATGAGCTCTCCTGGATGGTGATGTAGGGAGTGAGGCTGAGCATTCGGAATTGCTCTGAAGGCCCATAGGTATCTTTCTCTGTGGGCTATGCAGGGAGCTTTGAGCAACTGGCTTCCTCAGTGCCTGTAATTACGTACCTGATCAGTGTCTGATCATAACAGAATCATAGAACACCAGGTTGGAAGGGACCTCAAGGATGTTGGGGAAACATCATCTGCTTCAAAACCAACCACAACTTATGTCTATCACACCCTGTTCAAGGTTCATTGGAGTTCCTCAAGGATGATCTTGGTGCCAACAGGCCAAAGCTGACAGCTGATTTGAGATTCCTGTTTGAAACCAAAGCACATTTTTTGAGGACCAAGTTGCTAATGTTCACGTGATCCAATCCCATGCAGGCACTGCTGGTTATCTAAACAGTCTTCCAACTGCTTTCCCGACCACTTGGAATGGGCTGGGCTGTTTAACTCTGGGTCCACACTTGCTCTGGGATGGTGATAGACCCCATCATCAGTTTGAGTCCATTTGCACTGGAAATACAAGTCAGCCTGTAACTTTTATCCATGGTAAGTAAGTAATGCTATTGCCACGTTGTCTTGCATTAGAGTTGTCTTATTCTGTAACGATGGTACATCTACAGAGCAAAAAGTACTTTGAATTTTAATATGTGCACTTATGTGACTGTCAAGACGACTGATATTCACAGCTTGACTTTTACTGTAAGCAGGGGTAGAAGAACTACCACCATCTTCACAGTTCTGGCACAGCTTCCTTATGAGCCGAATTCTCAGCCTGTAGGGTCTGTCTCTGGTTTTTGCCACACGAACCTGAGCAGGACTGTTCTATTTTTTATTTCAGTTTAGATTTTGAATGCCTTTATTACATGCTTCTTCAATCCCTGAGAGAAATTAGAGAGGCAACAATGCTTTTCTGATTGCATAACACCAACATTTATTGACAATAAAAATAACTGAACTTGCACAAGAAGCCGCTTTCTAATAAACCCTTTTACTAGGTTGTTGTTATGAAGGTCGAGCTTTTCATTTTTACAAAACCCAACTCTTTTTAAAGAAAGGTCAGTCAATCTTTTTAGAAAGATTTAATAAATGACTTTTTTCCCCTTACCAAATTTAGTCTTTTGTTGAATTGTTTCAGTTCCTATTAAAGCTTCACAAAAATGTACCTTCTATTATATTTCTTCTAATAGGTTTCTCAGCCTTATAACTATAATAAATTTGTCAGTCTAGCTTCACTGAACACTGGACTTGAAAACCCTACCACAACAGATTATAAATATAACCATTTCCAAACCCTTTCAAGAAGTTTTTACCCTTTCTTTCAACACACTTCATGTACTCGGCAATTCAGTGAAAATAACCTTTCAGAGTCATTATTTAAACTCTTTCTTGGTGATAGCACAGTCGAGTCGTTTGATCAGTCAGTCAGAAAACCAGAGTTCTGTTCCCATCTCTGCCAGGGTGGACTCAGTCTGAACCAACTCTCTTAAAGCCAATGTTTTCTTAAGAGTTCGTTCAGAGGAAATGACCAACTTGACCCATATAGGGTCTGATTTTCAGAGTAGCTGAGTGCTCAAGACTGCAGTTTAAATAGTTTTGAGCAGTGGCCTTTAGCACTGCTAAAAGAAGGTCTAATGGCACCTTCTTAGATAACTAGAAATGAAGACCCACAGAGGTAGCTTTTATTTAAAAAGATATGCAAATACATATGTATTCCCCCCCCCCAATTTCTTTCCTCTCTTTTCCTGCTATGAAATTTGGTTGTTGGTTTTGTTTGGGTTTTTTATGAAGGTTACATTTTTTTAGAAACACAAAATACTGTTTTGACAAACAGTTCTTTTCAGGATGTGTTTTAAAGTTTGAATGAATGAGTGTAAACAGAATGTAACGAAACCTTTAGAACATTAATAACCACATAAAGCAGAGAGGCAAGCAGCAGGCTGACATAAATCTAAGAAAAGCAAACACAATTGAAATAGCTCAAGCCCTGTGTCATAAAATGAATCAACTTTGCTTTATAACACTGTGGAAAGAATAAATAGCGATGCATCATATTTGCTTTGTCTGGATGAATGGGAAGAAGAGGCAAGTGATATAAATAATAGAAAAGCAAAATTAATTAATACTTCCAAGGGACATAAATAATCTGCACTAATCCCAAATTACAGCACATACTCTATCCTCAATTTAACCGCCCTTCTCAGGTTTACCTGTAATCAGCAAATGGAGAAAAAGATGGATTCCCTCACTGCTCTTTCCTTTTGAGAGAATCATTCAGCTGAGCTTCTTGCAAGCCTGTTATGGGTCCTTCTGCTTCTCTGACCAGCTGTGGTGATCTCACCTGAGAGCAAGAAAAATAAACAGTTATGGAAATATCTTTTACGATGATCAAGAGAGTAGAGCAATCTTGTTTTGTGAGAAGAGATTAAAACGTTTGGCTTGTTTATCTGAACAAGCAGAAGGACAAATGGATGTAATGAATAAGCCTTCTCTCGAACAGAAAAGTTTGAGGAAACTGCTTAAGCATCAGACAAGTAAACTTCTAGGACAGCCTCCTAGACAGAACAGAGCAGGAGGGAGAGCAAGAAAATGAATTAATTTTGACACAGACCTTCATCACCTTGTGGCTGGGAGCCTGAGACATGGCTTTCTGCGTGACCTGCAGAGGAAAGCCGGACTTGCCGAGCCTTCCCAATGGCAAGTCTTTCGTAGCAGCCACGTTCTGCTGAGCAGTGCTGCTGAAATTCCAGAATCACATCACCAGCATCGATACTGTAATCAGCTGCTAGTCGTCTTGGAGAGAAAACTTGGAAGTTAAAGCTCCAAGTCACCCGCTGCTCTGTGTCTCTGGCTGTGAATAGTATTGCAGGGGGAAGATCAGCACTAAACCTTGTAACACAGAATTTCCGCAGTCTGCTTGGCTTTGCCGGCCGAGCCAGCCGCTTGCTGTTGACATCAGTGCTGTGTGGAGTATTGATGCACCGTTCTGGCACTGGAAGGAGGATGTTTTTAACAAAATATCTCCATGCTGTGAAGATCTTTCTGTCTGCTTAGGCTTCTTAATGTAAACTTCTATTTGCTGTTCTCCCGCTATGAGCTTAATATTACAAAGTCCTACATGACATTATTTGTAGTTGACTGTTTGTCTGAACCTATTTCATAGCCCAAGGCACAGAAAGGCAGGTGAATTTAAATTTCAGCTTTCAAATTCATTTTCAAATGCTGTCGTGTTAAAATATGAAAATAACAGCAAGTTCTAACAACATTCTCAGGGTTTCCTGCCTAGCTGACTGTTTTTGGCTTTCCCGAACAGGGCTCTGCCTGTGATCAGAGTTACAGACAGCGCTACAGAGTCCAGGCTTTCAAATAACTGGGTAAAAGTGTCAGTGCTGCCGTTAACGTGAAAAGGGTCAGCACTTGGTTTTCTGTCATTTATGTTTCCTCTTAGCAATAATGTAGTAAAGGAGTTTTTCTTCGGAAAGCTGAAGCAGTAAGTTCAGTAAGAAATATGAGAAAATAAATACATTCCAAGGAATGAGAAAATGACTTTCCCTGGGGAGTATCATTTGTTTTCTTCTTTAAACCATATCACAGAAGGGTATCAGTTGCTGGTTGGCTCTTCAGTCTGAAAATGGACGTGACTGGTAAAAGCTGTGGCGTTACAGCAGTTTATACCAGTTTTTTAAAGAGCTTGTTTTTGTAATTAAACGAGGCTTATGCTGTCACACTCTGTATGTGTGTGTGTACGTGGCTGTGCAGGCATGTGTGCGCACAGCTTTGACGTCTCCTTTTGAACTTGACCAACTGCAGCCAAATTCAGCATCAAGGCTACGAGTCCCAAAGACATTGTGGTTCTAAATGTTTTGTGGAAATAGCTGGCTATTCAGAGAAAAAGGAAAGGCTGTTTGGAGAGTTTACCACTTGCTAGATGTCAAAGGGTCCACGTAGGATTTTTTTCCTGCCAGCTCCAATCCATAGGAAACCAGGCTCCTTGGTTCTGTTATTCATAGAGCTGCTTATGTACTACAGTTTTCTCTATTTAAAACAAGTGAAATGAAACCAGTTTATATAAGCAATCAAGCGATCTGTTGCTAAAATATGGACTGCTATACAAATCAAGCTGTTAGTGAGATGCCCAAAATTTTCTCTCTGGAAATGGCTCTCTGTAATTGGCTAATCTCACAAAATAATTTGTGATACCTTTTTACACATTGTGCCAACTGGAATAATCAAACAGGGCTGATAAAAATTATGCTTCCCCAGTTCTATTTTAAAAATGTAGTTTATAACTTTTGTAAGTAAGTTATAAACTGAGTTTGTTAAAAGACTGGGTTGTCTCAAGCTGTATAAAATCTAAGAAGGGACTGTTGTCTCTGCGCTAGGAGATGTGTAGGCATGTGAAGAACAGGTTATTGGTCTGTCCTGGGTTCAACATGGAGGAACC
>NW_010418260.1:0-1794 GCF_000710305.1 Buceros rhinoceros silvestris | reverse complement strand
TGATGCAAAGCTCAGCTTGCCAGAGTGGAAGCCACCATCACACTGCATTTCCTTCCATAACAAAAAGGTTGACAGTCTGCTGGACTGTGATGAGGCCAGGGCTGGGGCCAGAACTCAGGGGCACCCCTGAAACCTCCTCCTCCTCCTGCTGTCCCCACTGTGCCTCCAGGATGTCCCCTCCATTGCCGTTAAAGTGGGGAGACAGGGCCCAGGGGAGAGAAAACTGGTCTGATGGTGCATGTTCCCTGGAGCTCGGAGAGCTTGAAAAGCATCAGGCACTTGTGCCTTGCTCAGCAAGAATGTGCTGGGCATCACAAGCAGCCTTCTCCCACTCCAAAACGGACCTGGGTGCTGGGTTCCGTTGCTCACACACTGCCTCCCACTGCAACCCAAAGCCCACTGGGACACTGTGACATAGGAGAGCCAAAGGGCCATCGGAACAACTGCAGTGTGGATGGGATCAGATGACCAAAGTCCTCTGGAGTGTCAGTTCTCTGTGGAACACTCATCCATCTACAGTCAGGGTGAAGGGAGGGATGGGAACAGGCACACAAAGAAGCTTTGAGGCTGTAACGGAGCACACAGGGCATGAGGCAATGGGGCATGTGGGAGCACCAAGTCCAAGGGACAGCTGGAGAACTGCAGGTGTCCCAAGTATGCTGTTCCCCAAACTGGTCCCCTCAAAACAACTGAGTTGACAGAGCAACTTATTGAACAACTAACCCCTGAGCGAGCAAGTCCAAAATGAAGCAATTTCAGCATCCAGGTCCAGCTGCTGCTCACCTGGTCTCACCGAGAGCACCGTTCCCTTTCCAAAAATGACTTTGCCTGCAGCAAACACACTCGGACACATGGCATGACCAAAAGGTCTCTGTCAGCCCTGGCCATGATCTCCGACAGAAAGCATCTGCATTCCAGCCCCAGCAAAGCTCCCTCACACAACAGCCTCGAGGCTGGTGTCATCCCTGGGCACAGGGGAGAGTCTCTTCCCAGCTCACCTGGACTTTTCAGAGCAGTGTTTCCCTTCGCCTTCCCCAAATGTTCAGAGCCAGGAGCGACAGCTCCCTCCCATGGAAACTTGTTCCCACTTGTCAGGTGACCCAGATGCATGTATGTCAACATGGCACATGGGTGGACAATCAAGGACTTTAGACAAAAGACACAAGGGAGAACTGTGCACTCACGGGGTTGGATGGAGAGTCTGGTCCCTGAGCCAAAGATCACATTGTAAGAGCCACCGCCATAATCTCACAGCATTTCCTTCCATTACAAAAAGCCCAGCAAGGCACCTGAGAAGCAGCCCCTCTGTCCAAATCTTTGTCCAGCTCTGTCAAAGCATGGAGAGGCATTGGAAGGCTGACTGTGATTCCCACCACAGTACAAACCCCTCTGGGATGCAGAAGCACAGCAGAGCCTCCCCACGGGGCAGTTGGCACCTTTGGGAGCAAGCACTGTGTGGCCTCTTTGTCAATACCAGGCAAACTGGGAGCAATGAGGGTTGTTTTGGTCCAAGTTGGCACGTTCATCGCTAGAGCCATGGCACAAAACCCATTTGTGAGAGTGGCTGCTTCTGTCTCCTGAGCAGCTGCCCGTCCTGGAGAAAAGCAGCCGGCATGTAACGCAAGAGCTGAAGAGCCACAATGCCCAGTGCAGAGGGGCGGAAAGCTGCTGCCCTCTGACAAAACCCACACACAACTTCTACTGCAGAAAACAGAATAGAGAGGCAGATGGGAAAAGATGGGCAAGCTGTGCACTCACTGGGCTGGATGGAGAGTCTGGTCCCTGAGCCAAAGC
>NW_010418259.1:71359-77363 GCF_000710305.1 Buceros rhinoceros silvestris | reverse complement strand
TCTCTACGCGACTACCTGCACAAGCAGCTGGAGGGGAGCCGGGGCTGCCGGGGACCCTTGGCTCACCACACCCCCTCCCATCCGCGGACTCTGTCCTCCCCCCAGCGCCTCATGGCCCAGGACGAACCGCTGGGTTTAAGGCCCAGCGTGAAGGGCAGAGACCTCCGGGCAGGGCCGGGCAGCAGCTTCTGGAGGGGCATGCAAGGGCGGCAAACTCCTGCCTTGCCCTGCCTCGCCCTGCCTCTCCTTGACCCACTGCTACCCTTAGTTACTGCCACAGTTTCAGACCCCATCCCTGGAGGGGTTTAACAGATGCGTTGATGTGGTGCTGAGGGTCATGGTTTAGGGACCCCGGCAGTGCAGGGTGAACGGTTGGACTCGGTGATCTTAAAGGTCTCTCCCAACCAGATGATTCTGTGATTCCTTTTTATCCGCACCTACTAAGAGGTGGAATGCTGTCTAGATCACTCATCTGAGATCTAGATTAATTTGGCTATGGAAAACATGAGGTGGAAGACAGAACCAGTGGAGAAACAGCTGTAGGTGACGCGTTCTTTTGAAGTTCATTCTTTCACCTGTAGCAAGAAAAGTTACATATTCTTTTGTCTTCTTCCCTTAGGTAGTTGGATGTATCTGAAACTATGGATTTTTTGATTCTGAGGATATTAATGGGGATTAATTAATTAGAACTACCATAGAATATGCAAGCAGTGGCAGATATATAGTATTTTAATAGAACATGAAACTTCTTTTGTCAGTTTTCTGCATCGAAGGTCCCACTCCTGAAGTGTTAATTTTTTAATCCATCAAGTATTATGTATAAAAGATGGCTGCTGAGTGCCCTGCTTTTAACAGCGAACAGCTGAAACGATATAAAAAATGAAAAAGGGAGAGTTCAAAAACTTTTTAAATCTTTGCCTGAATTACCAAGACTAAAAAAAAAAAAAAGGAATTGTTCAGCATACCTCTGTCTACCCATGTTTTCCTAGCAACCATTCAATGTTTAATTGATTTTTCTATTTTCTAAAGAATTACCCTATTGAACTGTCAGGTCTTCGCTAGCTGCAGTTTCTTGGTTGGCCAAGCCCACAGCTGGCACTGCTCTCGTCTCACTTGCATTTTGTTTTACCTTTGTCTAGCCAATGCCTGAAATGGAGAAGTCGTACTGCAAACATTCTGCATCATGGGAAGCAAAATATTTGTGTCTGTATTAGCTGGTGCGAGAGAGCTCAGCCAGGGGATATCCGTGAGGCGTATTCTGAAGGAAACACCCTGCCCGAGATGCATTAGAAGAGATCACCGACGGCCAAGGAAAGCCCAAGTCTGAAATGCCTTGACATCGAATATTATTACTCCCTTTCTTTGGTGGCTGTTAGCCACCGCCATGGTGGTCTTAGAAAGAAGATGACCCCTTTTCTTTTCAGTTCCACTCTGTTTGAGGTGAAGGCCACCTGCATGGCGTTCAAACCTCTCCTCTTCCATCCAAGTACAACTTGCAGAGGGTTCTTCGTGTAGGTGGAGCCCTCAGCTTGCCCAGAGTTAAAGGGGTTAATGGTACCAGCGCTGTGGGCTGCTTTCACACCCCTGTTAGCAGTCAGGGCCCTGGAGTGCAGTCACAGTGCCGGGCTCAGACCCCGTTGAGTTCGAGGGGACTTCTCTCTTAGCTTTCACAGAGCTGATTAACATCCTTGACAGAGACAATATGAAACACAGCGTTCCGAGCAGCCATTGCAGCACTCTTCTGGTAGTTGTGATTAATTGGCTCTTGCTAAATTGTTTTTAAACTTCCAGATTTTCCTTAAAGAAAAATTAACTCCTGTCATTCAGCCATCTGGATTTACATAAATTCTTGGACCTGACAGGAATTGTTAACAACTTTGTTCCTCCCTCAGAATTTACATATACATGGTAGTATATAAACACTGCTCCCTTTTTTTTCTTTTTGAGATATTTAGCTATTACATTTCCATTTGAAATGGCCACCCATCTGAAAATCCTTGCCATATTGATCTGACCCCTACAGTTGGGTTTTCTTCCCCCATGCTGTGAACAACACAGAGCAGAGGTCAGAATTACTCCAACGGTTCCATCAGCAAGAGCATCTCATTAACTTCAGCTTTCCAATGTTTATTTTTGAGAGATTATTTTCTTACTGTCAGCCTGATCATTCTCAGCTTGAGCATACAGGCAGCATGGCCTGACTTGGAGAAGGCCTGAGGTTTGGGAATATTCTCCCTGTAACATGCACTGAAGAACATGAAGAGCGACGCTTCTGCCTAAAGCTGAAGCCCTTTTTGTTTCGTTTTTAGCTTAGATTGGCTTGTGGGCTTGCTTGTTTGTTGTTCTTTGGTTGGTGAGGTTTTAGGTTTCCTAGCTTGGTTGTTCTGCTATCTTTATTCAGGGCCGGTTTGTGTGCTCACATGTGCGTATAAATAATCTTCTAAATTATTTTTAAGTGTCAAGAGACATATGGGTGGAAGTGCTTTAGGACTAGAAGTTTACTAACGCGGGCCACATAGCTGACAAGGTAATTTGCAAAGGCCATGAGTTCCTCAGTGGCTCTTAAGGATGGGTCATCAGCATGGGACCTGCCTGGGCAGGTAGCGTAGGAGCTCTCACGCACTTCCCTGTTTCTGCTACAGTTGGGAGATGGTTTGGTCACCAATGTGGGTTATAACCAACATTTTTCCTAGGTGGTCACTTCTAGGTGCAGCTTCTAAACATAATGGAGCGCAGAGGTACCCTACCTGTGTCCCCCACCCACGGTCCCTGCCCCATAGTCTCAGCACTAAGCGTTGGATGTTGAATTGAAGGTCTGTTCTCTTGGCTACGAACTGCAGAGGCCACATCCGTTGCCTCTAATGCTTTCTGAATTGCTAAAGTAGTTTAAAATGAGAGAAAATTGTGCCCTGAAAGTTGCCATGGAGTGTAAGATTCATCTTCAGCATTTGATTGATGCGGTACTAGTGGCTGTGGGTGTGAATATGTGTATCTATTAATATCCAGTCTAGGCTAACCTGTGCATAATGACAGAAAATTAAACCTTGTCATTGTTCGTGTAAATTAGAGTTCAGCGATTAACACACGCACACAGAATTCACCCTATATGTTAAATCCAACTGTTTATAGTGTAGTCTGTTTTTCCTGTGATTGCAGCTGAAAAGTTTACTCAGAAGCCATTTGAAGCAAAAAATAAAAACTATTTTTAAAAAAATGGCAGAGCTAATTCATAAAGACTTAAATAAAATGCAATTACAGAACTTCCCGCCTACCTCCACATCATCTTTAGCTGAATTCTACTTCTTGTTTGTCAGGAACAGTTCCATCTTCTATGTTCTTAAGCAGGAAACATCCATCACAACACTCACCTAATTTCCCTCTCTAGTCACATGGATCTGGTGAAAGTAAAATTGAGTTTCTCAGCTTTCCACGCTAATCCTGCCTCTCCCACCACCTCCATGGCCAAAAAAAGAGGATCAAGTTAGGAAGAAAGCCCACAGGAATTTCCTCTAGGACCTGGTCACTGAAGACCTGCTCCAGCGCCAGTGGCACTTGCTTAAGAGGGGGTCGAGCCTAGACACAAGTTTCTACCTGGTGATTCTTTTCTTCTCTCTTCCCTCCTGAGCAATTAGTTGCCATCGTTGCTCTCGGTTAGTATTTCTCTCCCGCCAGCCACTCTGCTTTGTTTTATCTCCCACACCCATCTGTTCTGCATCCTTCCTACATCACACTTATTTACTCCTACCATCAAAAAAACACCCCAGCAAACCAGCCTGTAAGACACAGCTGTAATGGAACAGAGAATGTTAAGTTCACATTGCCCAGCTCCGGTGTTTTCCTCTGACATACCTTTTGGGGTGTGTTTCCTGGTGTATTTTGCCTCAGCTCGGACTCCTTTTATCTTTGTACAATACTCTTGCAGAAGAAAGACTTTTTTGCTGTGCTGTGAAATCCTTCTTCTGTGCAGAGCAGCCCTGTCTGGCTTAATGCGAGCTGCAAAGGAGAACAAGGTGGTTGTCCTCCGCTTAAGGCAGTGCCTGTTGAGGCTGAAGAAGCCTGTCATTGGCTGCAGAAGCTATTTTTTCATCTTGTCTGCAGACCCAACACTTCATCAAGTCTTCATCACTCAAGGCCTGAAAAGCTTAAATTCTGAAGCATTAAGAGCCAGTCTCTAAAAAACAAGTTAGTGCTGTTGTCTTGGACAAACTCAAGTCCCTGTCCCTCACTTGGGGGAAAAAAAATGAGCAAAGTTCAAAGTAAAAGTTACTGAGTAAATGTAAAATTTTCTCTCCTCTTCATATTTATGCTTTTTAAAAATCCATCATACGTACTGTTTCTCAAATTATACCCTTTATTTCAGTACTATCAGACACAACACCACGTCACCAGATGCAAGAATTAGTGGCAGTAGATTGGAGAGACACAGGACCAGCAGCGCTTAACTTCTCACGCTGGACATTCGGTGGAGGCTCTACGCAACACAGCGGGAAACTAACACCTCGTGTTTGCCACAGGCACGGCAGGTAGCTGCATCACACCCGGAAACAGCTGCCCTGCGCAGCCTGGAGAGCAGGGACGAATGCTTTCTCCCTTGAGCTGCGGGAAGGAAAAGTCATGTTGCTGCTGTTTGAGAAGGAAGTGTGAAGACGGAGGCTGAAAAAGGAAAAACTTATTGGAAAAGCTCGTGTGTGAAGACTGCTAATGAAGATACATGGGGTCGTTATGGCAGTCACTTTATCCTGTGTACGATACACTTTTAAAATCCATTTCCTCACTGAAAGTTGTCTTGGATAATTGTTGCTGGATTTTTTAAACTCCCTATTTCTTTAGCAACAACAGCTATGCTCTCGACTCCAGAGAAGAAATGTTCTGCAGCCGTTGCAAACCACTGTCCAAAAGTTCTTACCGTGTTGTTATCCCTCCTGACTGAACTGAAGGGTTACGAGTATGAAAGGAATCTCTTTTCCCCATCAACTCTCTTTTTGGTTCAGTCGGTTTTAGTGGCACATTAAGGCATAAATTTAGTTACAAACAAGAAGTAAGTCTAAAATTAATATGGAATCTTTGTGAAGTTGAGGCTGTAATCATGGTTGGATATACTTTATTCTTGATTGTTTTCTAATTCTTAACCTTAGGGGGGGGAAAAGAAAATTTTTTGTTATTTATTTCCTTGAATTTTCATCCATGGCAGCTGCTGGGAGAGAGGCGTGTGTCTCTGCAGTGGGAACTCAAGAGAAAACATTTAGTGAAACAGAAAATATTCTTTTTTCTATTCTGTTTCTTTCAGCCAGGGGGTAAAAAAAGTCCTGCATGATACAGGGTGGAAAACAATTAAAATCTAAATGAATGTAAGAAAAAAAACTAACAAAAAAAGCAACAAGTTACTTTTTCAGTAAAAAATACATGCAGTCAGGCCCCTGGGTATTGGTTTTAAGAGAAGATATTGACTTCCAGCTGAATGACGAGTAGAATATTTTTCTACTGAAATATTGATAGTAGATTACACTAAACCACAAACTATCTCCATAAAGCCCATCATTTCTAACCCTAATGGTGTTTTCTTTCCGTTGGATGACTACTACATTCATGATATGATGGCTTTATTCTATCTGGGGGAAAAACTTCTTACCGTACAGCTAAATTAACTTGTCAAAAGACTTCAAACTTTGGAAGCTTTTACAGCTCAATTCAGAGCTATTATTCAGGATTGAATGAGAAGGCTGTGGACTGTAAAAGCTGGCAAAAAATAAATTTCACAAGCATTCAAGAGCTGAATGGAATACTTACTTTTTTTCAGGTTGTGTGTGTTTCATTGAGCTGTATTTTGCCTGTCAGCCCCTTGCTCTGCAATGAAAGGCAGGGCGCTTCTGTCTGCTGCTCTTGAAGCTGTGACCCGGTGCAGGCTCTCTCTCACACACTTGGTTATATTTAGTTTGTGCCAACCTAAATAAGTGTCAACCAGCTCTCCAAAAATTTGGGAAGCACAAAAGAGAGCGGCTAGCCA
>NW_010418259.1:70057-71273 GCF_000710305.1 Buceros rhinoceros silvestris | reverse complement strand
AAAAGAGAGAAAAAAAAATGTGGTGGTTTTTTAGCCACTAAATTGAGACAGAGCAAGAACACAATTAAACTTGTTTTTATCCTTTTCTTTTAAAATAAGATCATAGACTATCTTACAGGCAGTTACAGCTTTCTCATGCAAATAAAACTGCCAGGAGCACCCACCGCCTTTAAAGAGAAGCAACTTTCAGATTTTACAGACAAGTAGCAGCTGACAGAGCTTGTACTTAGAGCTTTTGCTTTTGCAGATCCAACCTACTTTGGGCCAAAGCTCAAATGAAAAGCCAAGCCAACAATTACAGCTCCCGGAAGGGAACCCAGGGTCCTTAGACCCCGGACTATGGGAGAGTGTGTGAATGCATCCACAGGCAAAGGATGTGGCGGAACGGGGTCCGGAATGGCCAGCATGGTGAGCGGCCTGAATTCAGCACGTTCTCCATGCGGCTGCCTGTAGCTGGTCTACGGGGAATGCTGAGCACAGGAGCACGCCTTAAATACATCTTGTCACTGAGGCCTGCAGGGACGCTCTGTCATTCACTTGGGAACCACAGCTCGCTCTCTCATTCAGAAACTGAGTTAGAGGCACTGTACTTGTTCTTAGAGGTGCCCAAGAGCTTGCAGCATTTCCAAGTGTTCAGAGCACGCACCCATGAAACAGAGGATCCAAGTTCACGTCGCAGGCACCTCCTCCCTCAAGGGCTATGGTCACCATGGCATAGGATAACATCCCTCCTGCTGTGAAGGCAGGCCACCGAGCAGAAAGATCTGCATCACCAGATGAGCGAGCAGGGAAGGTGTTAAGTTCCTTAGCCACTAGGCTACAGAGAGGGTTGAGAGACCTCTGGATCATCATTAAGTTTAGAGTGGTGTTGCCAGGACCAGTGGCATAACACCAAGATGTTTTGGGGCTTGGCACTCTTAGAAGCTAAGCTCTATGGAGCGCTTCTCAAGGTAGAAACATCCTGTAGCTTGGGGAAGAGCATCTTTGAACTCAGGTCACTAAAGGAAATCTAACTGTATTATTGGATCTGGCCTTTTACGTGAAAGTGCCTCGGTGCTGCATCTGTAAAATAGGATTATTGTTGTTTCCCAGTGCATTTATCCTCATCTTGTTCTTAAGAAAGGATTTCTTACCTTTTAGTGGGAGACATGCAGATACAAGTAGAGCATTAAAAAAAAAAAAAAACCCAAAACCAAAACACCCCCCCCCCCCCAAA
>NW_010418259.1:56253-70021 GCF_000710305.1 Buceros rhinoceros silvestris | reverse complement strand
AAAAAAAAAAAAAAAACCAAAACCAAAACCCCCCCCCCCCCCCCCAAACAAAACCACCAGTCCATCACCAGGCACTTTTGCAGTTGCATGGAAGAAGGAATACTTTAGGCTGTGGCAAAATAATGAAGTCACTGACAACTTCTGCCTGCTCTAGCTCTGTTCCAGTAAAAGCAAACATCAACTCAAATGTCTGTCACAGCTGCACAAGATCAGTAAACACAGACTCTCCGTTGTCTTCTATACCACCATGTGCTGGTGTTATCACTGCTTAGTTCTGTCCGCTGGCTGGAGATGGCCACTTGACATCAATGCTTCATGGCTTCAGCCAAAGCCCCATTAGGCAGGAGTTTGATTTTACGCACGCAGAAGCCAAGACCAACCCAGGTACATAGTACGTCAACAGTGCCCAGGCACAGGAACTCACTGCTGCTTGGGAATAAATCATGTTTTGTCAGACGTGACATTTTTTTGCGAAGATTATTTCAGTTTTTAGCAGTTGAGACTAAAAGGAGCACTTTTGTGGGGGCCGGACTGCACAGACCTTCCAAATTCCCAGTTTCTTCCTCCTTTGTTTTGTTTTTCTAAAGGGTTAATCTCATTTCATGTGGCTCCCAGCTTTCTTATTTAGAGTCCATGCATTTCCTGAACACCTCTGTCTATTAAAAGGCTTGGGCAGCTGTGTTTCGCGCTTGGCAAAACCTCAGTTGTCTTGTTTTCCCTTTCCTATGACAAAACCAAAAGCACAGCTAGTTTTGGATTTGAACCCACCAGGAAGCACTAAAAGACCTCACACTTTCTTTATCAGCTTACAGGGGAGCAATCGCCATGGTGTATCAGCTTTTCAGGTCAACCCCTGGTGTTGCACATTGAAGAACGGGCAAAAAGCCGGGCACAAAAAGGAGGAATACACAAATGGAAGAGTCAACTGGGTGCGCTCAGAAAGCAGAGCATCAGAATAAAATAGAGCAAGGAGCGAGATCCATTCTTGCTGAATGTGCCTGAATGCGTTCACATAAATAATCCAGAAAATTTCAGAATGTTCAAGTCGGGAGCTCACACCAGGAGGCTGTGGATGTATGGGTCTTGCGCTGAAACATGTCACCTGCAGATCATTCCTGTAGCACTGGTTCAGCTCTTTATGCAGAGACACGGAGGCTTCTAAAATGGGAATATTCTCAGACCCTTATCTCTCCTTTTTTTTTTCTTAATACTTGTTCCTTACCCATTGTATCTTAAAGACTTGTGTTTGTTACGAGTGCTTTCACCGAGCTACTAAAAAGCATCACAGCGGATCAAGACGTGCCGACAGAAGTACAAGTGTCCAGATAGCAACAGTGAAATGGGCTTGTGGAAAATGGTATCCAAATCATGAAAGGAATGTCTCAAAAGTCTGAAGAGCTGTACTCAGACCCTGTTTGGCACTATTAAATCATGAGTGGGGTTTCTGTATCTAGCGC
The DNA here is from genome assembly GCF_000710305.1 of Buceros rhinoceros silvestris. Classification (NCBI taxonomy): domain Eukaryota; kingdom Metazoa; phylum Chordata; class Aves; order Bucerotiformes; family Bucerotidae; genus Buceros; species Buceros rhinoceros. The sequence goes on along the minus strand of NW_010418259.1, from coordinate 68,564 downwards.
TCGCATTTGCAGGTAAGTTGTTTAATAGAAAACTGACATGAGTATTTAGCCGTTAATTTTTAAAATAAGCTTTAGAATGTATTATGAGGAGAGGTCAGAGGAGTCAAAACCTCTGCAGCCCTAGAAATGTCTGTGTATGTTTCTAAAAAACACAGGCAGAAAGGAGAGTTACTTCTCTCTTCCAGGATCACTAGGCAAGACCAGGAGGTCCCTCTAGCTGTCTTCCACACATACACACACAAAAAAAAAGGACAAAAGAAGGCAGACTTCACAGTCTGAAAAAGAGCAGATAGCAGGAACCCCACAGTGCCATGGACTGGATTCAAGGAAAGGACCGAATGGGATAGAGTGGTAACTAAAACTGGAGAGGTGTTTCAAAAAGCTGCAAGGCAATGGAGACCAGCCCAGAAATGGGATGTCAGTAACTGAGATATCCATCAATAATACCCACACTGCATAACAAGCGCTGTATAGTTTTCCTTTTCAAAAAGAAAGTGTTTGCAAATGGATACGTCCAGAGATGATGTTGCAACGGGATTTGTCTGTATCGTTCCAGTAGAATTGGTTTAGGTAGTTCACTCTGCGATACTCTGGCATCCAAAGAGACGAGGCCAACAGGTTTTGATCCATCCTTATCAGGAGCTTCCTGTCAGGTTTGCAGATGGCCTGTTGTATATTAAAGCTGATGATCACTGTTGGGAACTTTTCAACACCACGTGTTAGCAGGCTAATATGGATATCCTCTAGGGAAGCTGCTGGACTGGCTGGGAAATGAGTATGATAAAGAGAGCCTCTGCCTTATACTGGAACTAGTGGCAGGACGTGTTCTGGCTCCTACACAGAGATGAAGATGCAATGGAAGCATAGACGGCCAAAACTGGCTGTGCTTCTATATAAGCAGGAAGAAGGGAGAAAGCGTTGGAGGTTTTTTTTTTTTCCTGCTCATCTGGTCAAGTGAACAAAGGACAAGCAGTAGTTTGCAAACCCAACAATCATGAACTACCTCGTATCTTGGATAAGGCAAGTAGGCGTGAGAGAGTTATCGGAGTATGGCAGTGGAGGACAGGCTGAAGAGTGGGAGAGGCGCGTTGCTCAGTTTCATACTTTCTTCTGAACTCTGCGAACCCTAACTGCTTATCTGCAGCACCAAAGCACAGCAATACTTTTTGTCATCTTGCTTTTGGTAAATCCAGACAACTGTTTCAGGGGATATTACTTGTTAAATTATCCACAGTGCTGCAGATGCTAGGCTGTTTATTTTGGTCATATATTTCAAGGAACTGTTTCTCCAGCAAACAGTGTAACATCTGTGGCTGATAAAAATCCTGGTTATAATCATTATCCTCATTTTCCCCAATAGAGACTGTCACAGATTTACCATTGAGTTTTGGCCTAGATGCTGGGGCTCCTCAGTCAGCCAAAAATAAAATGGAAATGGATATCCTTAACACGACAAAAACAAAAGAAGACTTTTCAAGGTCGCAAAACTAAAGGAATTGCAATTATCAGACCAGAAGCAGCAGCTGTGTCCAGCACAGGTCCATGAATGTACTTTGAAGTTGACTCTATCACTGCAGACTCATTTCTCCCATGCATGGCTATACAGGTCTTGCCACAAGACTGAGGATTTTGGAAGGTGGATTCCTGTGTCACCATGAAAGAAGTTCTCTTCTTTCATATTTTCAAGCTGAATTACCAGGAGCATCCATCAGGTTTGGGTGCCTCAGCTGCTGGCAGCTCTGTTTACTAGGGCCCTGACTGTCTACAAAACCTTCTCTGAAGTCACAGTCCAAAAAATCTAGCCTGAGGTTTCTCCTCATACAGAAATCATACAGTCGGACTTGGAAACCACTTTAAAAGCATGGGCATCCTTAGCCTTTAATACGCAACTGTGCAGCGTGCAAGGGACAGCTGCGCACCTCCAGCAGAACACACACTTGCAGCTCTGCTACCATACGTATTTTTGTGAAGCAACTTACTCATCGAAATTAATTTTTTATGTAGTGAATGCAGCGCTCACGCAAGACACGAAGCCAACAGGTTTTGGTGTTAGATTTCCTTTGTATGAGCGGCACCCCCTTAGAGGGCGAAGCAGGCTCCCTCCGGCTGTCTTGCCAGCCCTTCTCAACAGCAGCCTTGAAGACTTAATCCTAAAATTGTAGGGCTGTTCAGTGCCCTTCTCTGTCAATTCAATTGCTGGTCTGTCTGCTCTGGGTTTCAGCGAGGATGCCAAGTGAAGTGGTGGTTTCTGTGATGCACACACCTGACCGCCAAGAACTGGAATGAGACCACCAACTTATTTCACGTCAGTAGCTGAGCAACCGCTGGAGGTTTGCAGTTTTCGATTGCTGCCAGGCTGGACAGGATTCAAACCAGCAACCTCAAGCAAAAATGATCCGTGCTCCTGATACATCCCATCTTCTGCAAGGTTTAATGAGCAAGCAGGACTGCCCTCTGTTACAGAATAGCAGCCTTACAGTTGGTCTTAAAGAAGCATTTTCGCTTTTCTGGACTTGAGCCCAAAATCCCACTTGGAGTAACTCATATTAATGTCAGCAGAACAACCCCAGCTAAATAAATTTCTCTTTTTTTCCCTTTAATTAAACCGTTATTCTCTCAAATCAAATGTAAGTGTTATCATCGCTCCAAACTAAGAAAGATCACAGGTGAATGTTGCCAGTGACATTTAAAATCAGCTTGAAATAGCTTTACTTTTAGCAGAAGGTATCTTTTTTGTTTGATGGATGCTCCCCACCAAGCCAACTGTTAGAATTGAAATGGGGCAGGTTTCTAGACCATCAAGTGCAAAAGACATTTTCTCTCTGCATTCTTCCTGCCTTCAGAAGAATTACAGCACTCTCATTTCTCTAGGCTTGGTTTAACTCTTCACATTTTGGGGGGATGATTAAGCCAAAAGCACTCCCATTTGCCACAGCTGCTCACTTCATTCCCAGGACCACAACAACCTTTGCTGGCAAAACCCAATTCTATCTTGTCACTGCTGAGCAGGTTTGCTAGCACAGTTCTGTGGGTAGTGGTGTTTCTAGAATCATTCACGCACAGAAGGTCCAAACACCAGAAGAGTAGCACTTACACCAAGCTCATATGCATTGAAGCCCTCAGCTCCCAGCAGCCCTTACCAAAAGAGCCTTGCTACAACCTTTATCGATTTATTTCCAGCCTGCATGGAAGCTTTAATGAGAGTGGGATAGAGAGATGCTGGAGAATGATGAAAGACAGAGTTTAAAAAAGTAAGAGTGGATGTACATGTCTACTGCTCATTAACTGACTGCAGATGATACCAGCTTGCTGGGTTTTCTTCCACAGCTCTGGCAGGAAATGTTTTATTTGCTTAGTAAAGTTTTCACATGCAATATGTTGTTGCTGTTTTGTTTTGTTTCTTAAATCCCTTACCTATATATTTACCAGAGACAGATATTATACCCTCGCAATAAAGAATCACTACAAAGTGCTAGTTAACTTCTCAGAGCTGACTGAATAATACCGTAAATACAACGGTACTGAAATGACAACAATAAAGGGATCTGTACTTTGAACAATAAATATGCACTGTAGCTGTGCTTTGGATTTTATGCATGCTCTAGCTAATAGGTATTCAGCCTGTGTGGGCCACTGACATTTAAATAAACACATGTGCAGTCCAAGGGGGTTGGCTGCAGAGTCTCTTGTCAATAGAATCCAGCCCTGGGAACACTAATAGAGTGGTTCAGGATTGCAGAAATTCCATGCTGGGCTACCCCATGGTGGTATCTCTCCTGAAACCATAAGATGTCCTCCATGGGAAAAAAACCAAGTGACAATGGGGATGAGGAGGGGGGTGGAAAGCCTGAAAACATGTGGCTACAAAGAGATGTTGAAAATATTGCTAAGAAAAACGTCTGCCAGCTGACCCTTTGCAGTCTAAAGGAGAACTCCGCTTCTCTGGCACTGAGCTAGCCTGTCAACCTTAACAGTGCTCCTGCACTACATTAGGAAAGAAAAAAAAAAGATCACCTTTTAAACAGAGCCATTATTTTTTCCTTTGCAAAGCAAGGCCAGAAAGTACACTTGTGTAAATCTGACATGAAAGGAACAACCACCTGGGTTACCCAGAAGGATCCCGAGACAACAAGTTCCTGCAGCACACAAGCTCCTGAGGCCACCTCTGCATGCAAACACAGGTTTGGTTACGGTGGAATAAGCTTGATTGCATTTCTGGAAAGGAGAAGGACTAATGCTGTAAGTCTTTCTTTACTGTTACAGCAAACCAGTCGGTAGCATTAGGAATCAAAAATTACTTGGCAGCATCAGACACTCTGGGGGCCCACAAGCACAATGTAAATCCTCAGCACCTCATTCCAAAATAAGAGAGAGACTGAAATGTCCCGAGCACTTGTTTTGCATGGTGCACATAAACCACAGATGATGCCTTGAATGTTTGTAGGACATCAAATATTCTCCCTCACCATTGTAGAAAGCACAGTTTCACACCCAGGCATTACCTTTTCTCAGCACTGGTGCATAGTGGTGCAGATGAGGGATAACCCAGGAATAAGATATTGACTCCAGAGCTGTGAGCCTCTGAAAAGGGGAAGCGGGCACTTAAAAAGGAAAAAAACCCAACCAACCAAAAATAATCCAAAGGGATATTCATTGAGCTACTTGTCACTGAGCAAAGCAGTGGAAGCTATGTAATAGCATTAGAGATAATTAGAAATCAGGATGAAAAACATGCTTTTGGTAGCTGGAATCATGCCTCCTGGGGAATTCTTTGTGAGCATCAATGCATATGTAAGTAGGGGCAATTTAGTTGATACCGTGTACTCTGGTTTCTCAAAAGCTCCCTCACCACGGGCTCCTAGGAAATTAATCTCTCCTGGGATTAGAAGAAAGGTTCTCAAGTGAATTCAAAACTGGTAGAAAATAGGAAGGGACAAGTAGGAATAAATGGTTATTTTTCATAGCGGAGGGAATCCCAATGGAATCCCACCGCAGTTTAGGCTGTGACATGGGTGGTTCTTAGAGCCTAAAGGATCTGGAAAAGGTATATAGGAGTGAATTGTGGAGGATAACAGGAAAAAAGTGACTTTAAAGTAGCAGAAATGAGTCTGTCTACAAAGAGCAGCAGAAGGACTAAGGGACACGGCAATAACACAGACTACCAGGTGCCGATGAATAAGCAACAGCACAAAACCAACCTGACCTCACCACAGTCCCTCCATTAGTTATTCCCATGCAGGAAAAAGATTGTCAAATTAACAAAACTGCCAGTTCATTCCCAACCAATGAGCAAAGGGATGAACAGACTGTAAGGAATTGCCAGAAAATGGCTTGAGGAATCCCTCCACTTAAATTACATCTGGCCAGTTACTTCTTTGCCTGAAAAAGAGGTGACTTCTGGATCCCGTCACCTCTTCCATCAAATCAGGAGGCATGTGGTGGCAGTGAACACATGGCCACTCCTACAAGAGCACTGCTTGCTGCACATTCTTAAAATGATGCAGATTAATAACCAAAACAAAGCACTTTTTCATGTGAATCGTGGCCTTCACTACCACAGAGAGTTGTGGAAGCCCAAAAAGTGAGCGTGCCTCAAAGGCACTGAACCAAAATAGTGGAAGGTAAGCTGAACAGAAAGGTCTAGGAAACACGGATATAGAGAAAACTCTCTAGGTCAGTAAGCTCTTAAGCTGCAGCTTGGTAGGAGGGTTTGCTGGAGCCAGCGTAACACTGGTTTCTATGCTCCTTCCATCAAGCATCCACCAGCAGCCAATGTCAGAGGCAGCGTGCAAAGCTAGCTGAGCCTTCGGTCTGCCTTCCTACAGCTGCTCTTGCGTTTCACAGATTAACTTTGGATCCGGACATAATTGGTACAGAAAGGAAAACATTGAAAGAAGTCTGGGAGAGAATGTCAAGCATGCATTCCTAATGGAGCCAGTGCTTTCCAAACGGTTCATCTAAATATAGTTTCACAAAAAACATTGAAGTCAATAGGATTTAGGCATGGATGTAACTTCTAAGGCATGCTGCTGGGAGAGGAAAAGGGAATGTTTGGGGCAAGGGGAGTTTTTCCCACAACCACCTTCTTGGTGGGGGACAATGGGAGACAGGACCCTTATGTCTGGAGTGACTGAGGAAGAGACTAGCCAAATAAAACAAACAATAATCACAATAACCAAATCACCAGAATCAATTACTTCTCATCAGCAAAGTCATCTATTTCTTCAAAAGGAAATTAAAGAGGATAATTGAACTGCCAAGCTTCTAACCAGTCACCTAAGCTGCTTTAGTACCTGTTCTTGAAGCTTGCTTTTAAAAAGGGGGGACATACAGATGAATAAGGATATAGCCATGGAGAATCGGCATGATTTCTGTAAGGAGAGGTTTTGCCTCACCAACCTATGGTGGTTCTGTGAAGGAGTCAGCAAGCATAAGGATAAGGGAGACAGTTGCTCTGATCTTCTTGGATTTTCCAAAACGCTTCTTGCATTCTCCTTCACCAAGCACTCTGAGATGCCATGGGATGAGGAAAGGGCCTGGCACAGATGAGAAGTAGTAAAAAGCAAGAAAGAGCACTAAGCAGATGTTACATAGCTAATGTTAGCTGAGGTTGGTGATCCAGAATTAACTTGGATATTTCAGTACGTGCTCCCTTCTGCTTTCACAGGAGCAGAGGAGCACAGCTGCTGTCTTGCTGCTGCCCACCGCCACAGCAGTCGCGCCCCTTCCCCTGCAGCAGCCGCAGAGCCTCCCCTTGATTTCAGTGAAGCCCTGGCTCACTTCCCTTGCCATGGAATGAGATACCAGCTTTGGCTTCCAGCTCGCTTGCTTGTCCTGTAGCAGTATGAGGTGTGGTTGCTAGCAATCCCCGAGTGGCTGCTCTGTCACACAGCAGAGGTTCCCTGAATCAACAGGAGCCTTATGTGAACAATCTTACTGTGCAGGCAGTAGAAGAAAGATCTTCAGACAATAGAAGGGGTTTTGGAGCAGGGTAGAATTCATGTTCACAATTTTCCTTACTTTTTTTGGCCAGCGTGCCAGGGTCATGGATGAAGCTGCTTTCCAACACATTTCACAGGCAGACAACTCACCAGCACCACTTCTTTTATTCAAAACCTTGCATTTGCCAAACATTTCCCAGGACATCCATGTAATGGGGCAATGCTTCTGACTGCACCAATGTCTGCAGTCAGCTAGCAATGCATGCTGAAAGACATTATGGATTGCCATCAAGCCTGACTGATCCAGGGATAGCTAGAGGCAGTGCTGAGGCTGATGGATGCACCTACCTGGTCTAATTGTTCCATTTAGAAAATCTGGAGTGATGGTTTGGGTGGAGCTGAGTGCTTAATCCTGCCTGAAGGTTGGAAAGCTAGAGGTGCTGCTGTGAACACAACACAGAGAAAGAAAAAGTAGCATGTCTTGGGGTAGAGGGATGCCTGGAAAAACAGCTAGTTGAAGGAAGAGGATGCTACATTTATTTACAGGGGAAAAAAATGTACCTAATTACACTGAATGCAGTCCTGACTCCACTATTGACCTCCTCTTTGTGAAAACAAACCTGGAATAAGATACAGCTGTATAGAAATACGTTCGGTGATCACTGCGAACAAGGGAAAGGTACCTGTTGATGTCAACAGATATCGGCACAGCCCTCAAGTGAATCCATAAAATGCATTTAGATCCAATCACAGAGTGAGCCACGGGGTTAGTTGAAGATGCTCAAAGTCCCAGGCATAATTCCCAACACAGCCAGCACTTGGGCAGCAGCATTCCCAAGCGTCCTGATCCAGCCACAGTATTGTGCTCCCAGCTCCCCTCCTCGGGGGCAGGGAGCCCATTGGGTTATGGGTTTCTTTGAGGGATGAGCATCACCTTGCTGGAGAAGTCAGAAGCCTTGCTGGGGGATTGCAGGTAGAGGACCCAGCCCCAAATCCTGATGCAGCGCCTGCCAGGAGGCCAAATCTAAGAGTGGACTTAAAAAACATATACAAACACCTGCCTAAAAGGAACTGAATTGAGGCCGCCAGCTCATTTTGCATGGACTACGAAATATTTACTATGATTTCCATTCCCGAGCAAGTGAGGATCAGATGTCACATCGACTGGCTGCAGAGTAAGAAGCTTGACAGATAGAAACGATGCAGAGCAGTGAGGAAAGCACGGGAACCTGGGCTCCACAGACAACCAAAATGCAAGTAGCTGTCTGTAAGAACAAGAGCACAGGTTGCATTCTGAGGACAAGGGACTGCATTCATTGGCGCCTGAAGGCAAAGAGTCCCTGGCAAATAATGAGCTGCACAGGAATCTGCAGGAAGAGGGAGAATTCAATTCAGTACTTGGATACATATGCGGTAGAAAAAGCAGCAAAGCACTTTGGCAAGACCATGGCTGGAAGAGTGCAGGAAGCAGCTGGAACATCTGGAAAGCAGCTATTCAGGGAAGAGGCACAGGTCTTAGCTGAGGCCTGCAAAACCTGCCCTCCAGTCCAAGCCAAAACATCTTATCTTGGGCTGGAGATACGGTCCGATGAGTCCATAACGAGGTATACTGGAGGAGCAGGAGGGAAGATTTCTAGCAAGAGAGGTCTCCTGAATTTAGGAGAAACAGGCTCAGGAATCCGCTGTCTGAGTGCAGTGGGACTCAGTCTCTGGGCTAGCAGTGAAATGTTCACGTGCCAACAACAAGAGTTGTTGAAACAACCCTGCCAAGTAGCAGAGTCCTCCCCAGCCACCGCCAGACAAGACTTTAAGTCCAAAAGAGATATTTCACTAAAATCTGGGTCCAAAGGGAACCCCCAGGAAACCTTGTTTAAAAACTTGTGGTTTTTTGAGCATCACAGCAACGCCTGTTTTCTGGAGCAAGATCAGATTTTTCTACCCTTAGATTTTCATGTGCTCGACAGTGTGAAGTTCCCAGAGCGGCTGTATTATTTTCTTTTGAATTGTTACTAGACAATCTAATTTCTTCATTTGTCTGTAGCTGCCAGATAGTTGAATTTATTTCAGTTAGGGTGATATTTTCTTAAAGAAGTAAAGATAGCCAAATGCCCAAAAAGTTCATTTTCTTTCTGTGATACGATAGTACCATAATATCTGCTCTATATGTTGGCAATCTACTGCTATGCCTTAGGTTCTGTGTTTTAAAAGCTGACTTGTGTTATGGAGCATTCTGTGGATTTGTTTACACTCACCTGAGTTATCGCTAACAAGAAGTCTTTGTTAAGCATCATAGGACTCTATTTCTTTGTGATAGAAGGGTGATATCATTACACAACAACCAAAACTAACCCAGCGTGTTCCTCTGATGGACCAATTGCTGTTATCGGGAAAACCTAACTGCAGCACGCTGCTATGTAAAATACAGGATCTAAGAAATTACCAAAAAAAAAACCCAAAAAACTTCAGAGAAGTGCCCCTTCCCATCTTCAACAAGATAGCAAATCAAATGTAGTTCAAATCAAAATTACCTCCAATAGTGGTGGCAACATGCTTGTGGCCCTTCAGGAAATACACTGGGAAGGAGAAGGGCTGGAGGACCTGGGGACAGAGGATATCTTGTATGGGGTTGGGACAAAACCAAGGAGCTGCAAGACTTGGATGAAATGTAGGGCTTGGTGACAAACGGCTGGAAAATGGTCCTGACACCGTCCCCTAAACAGCACCCTGGAGCAGAGACCTGCTCCAGTTATACCAACGTATGGAGCAGCAGAGCCTGTCTGGAACCATGCCTCTAGCCCAGTTCCACCACGAGCACTTTGTCCTGCAGCCAGCAATGAGTGTGCTGATCCCATCAGGGTGACCCCAGTTCCGATTCTGTCTCTGGAAAATAATCCACCAGAGCTGCAGCAATCACAGTTGTTACAAGAGACAGTCTTGAGCTATAGCTCAGGCAGAGAAACTCCTTAGAAGCTGAAAGGTGCAGGGCAGCATCTTCCCTTCCCCTTAATTGATTTCCAGCTTTTAAAAGATGGTTTCTCTTAAAAAACCAGCTGAAAAATAGCTGGTCAGGTGATCAGCTATTACTTGAGAGTACTGCACTTTCAGTAGGAAACAGGTCTCCTTCACTGGCGTGAGCAGCACAACTGAAAAACAGCCTTTCCCGTGCAAGTTAATTATAGAAGAAAGCTGTTGTCTGCTTAACTCCTTCCTCAGGCAACCTACACAAGGAGCTTGGCCACAGGAGTACCCAGTGCAGTCAGTCTCACTTTGGAAGTTGATAAGGAAAAGAGAGAGATAAATCAGGGGATGCACATGGGAACGTCCTCACTGCTCAGCTGAGCTGTTAAGCCTGCAGCCACCAGCCCTCACTATTACTTTCTGGCCAGAGGCTCTGGAAACACTTGTGAATCTTAAAATATCATTGCCTGTACCAGTTAACTCTAGACGGTCCTGGCTTCTTACTCATTGCACATGCCACCACAGACCTTCCTGACTCAGTCCCTTGAGATCCTTTTGTACCCTGAGTTTTCAGGCACTGTTGGTTTTAATATTCACTCTTTCTAGATTACCAAAGCAGCAGTAAATCCTAATCCACAGCTTCTTAAAACTACTAGCATTCAATTCTTTTATTACCAGATACCTGCTGAGAGCTGCCTGTGTTGATATTTCACTGACAGCAGAACATACCCTGTTATTATTTGAAACAGCTTGGGAAAATAACACAACCAGAAGGCTGCCATGAAGCCATCCTGAAGATGGAAGCTGCCGTCAATGATGCTGACATTTCAGGCTGTAATCTAGGCACCATTCGTGGTTAGACCAGCTATGCTAGTTTAAAACAAGCTCACATTGCTGGTAGCTGGACTGCTATCCAACAGGTACAATGCTTTTTATAAACAGACCGCATGAACAGTATCTTTATGACCACCCAGATCACAGAATGCTTTTGTCTTTAATGTACTCGCAGTTTCTTGCTGTCACTTCTCCGCTTGTTCCCTGAGCTATAATCATAACTTTCTTGCAGTATCCCCAGTAAAATTGTCATATCTGAGTGCAATTTGCTATGAGCCTGATTTAAATTCTCTTCATCTGACCAGCTGCGTAGTCTTTCCCAGTTCCAATAACATCCTTAAATAATCCCACTGTTGCAGTGAGAAAAACAGCTGCTTCACAAGTAGCAAGCAATTTTGCACTGCTTCACAGGGTAGGAAGGCACGAGTCCTTAGAAAGACAAAGGTGAGCATAAGCCAAACCGTGTCCTGAAAAGGTGATGCCGGTATTTTTTTTCCTCACTGTTTATAATGCTTCCAAAACATCAAACTTATTTTTTCTCCTTTTGTTCTCACCCATGTAGCAAGAATTAATCCCTCCCTTCCCCACCTAGCCCCTTGCCACGAGCAGAGATGAAATAAACAGCTGGGCTTCTCCTGCCAAGAGCAAATTCGCCTCCCAGCAGTGCCAAAAACACCATTGTTTGCATCCTGGCATCAGCCACTTCAGCAGAGCCTCAGGAACAGGATTTGCACAGCCAGCAATAGAAAGAATTTGGCTTTTCGTATGTCCAACAAAAATAATGGCTATTTAAAAATATCCTTGGCAAGGGAATGGCAGAGCACGCCTTAAAATATACATCAAACTACTTAAAATCTGTAGGGGCTCAATGAGACATCAGAGGAGAGTGGTTTAACGTTACAGGCAGCAAAGAGGGTCATTGTAGGAGCTACGTGGAAAGAAAAGTGCTTCCTTTTCAAAGGGGAGTCAGAAATACAGTTTAGTTTCAAGGAGTTTCTGGTCGGTTTGAGGTTTGGATTTTCTGTTTTTTAACTTTCTCTGTGTAAAGGGAGGCAGCCAAGCGCCAGGACCACGCTGCCAGTCAGCTCGAGAAGGAGAAGCGCCTTGCCCATTGGCAGAGGACTTTGGAAACAGATGCTGGAGCAGTCTTGTCTTCTCCCCAGCAGGCAGCCAGAAGAAGAAAAGCAGTGAGAAAATAGGTAGACAACCAATGGAAACCTGCTTGGGTTCCCCTGCTGCTTCCTTGAAATCAAACCAAGCCCGTGAAACATTTCAACATCAGCACAAGAGGGTGTTTTACTCTCCCCATCAGAATTACCATTAGCCTGGAGAGTTTCTTACAGTTGTTACAGGTTGTTATTAGCAGGTAACACAGTAGAGGTTTGTCTTGGTCAGGGCCAGGAGGAGGCTTAGGCACGTACTGATTTTCAGGGTGCTGTTCTCTTCAAGAACATGCCAGTTCCAGCTCCTGCAAAAACACACGGCATTAGGAAGAGTGAGTTATGTAGACTGGGGCAAGAGAAGCTGGTAGCAAGAAGGCACTTGCATGAAGGAGCACGCTTTCCGCACAGGCTTAGC
>NW_010418259.1:49306-56129 GCF_000710305.1 Buceros rhinoceros silvestris | reverse complement strand
TGCCTGCTGGGGTGGATATTTCATGGACCCTGGAGCAACAAGCAGACTATTTCAGGAGGACTCAGAGGTGGTGCCAGGAAGGCAGTCTGAGATCCCCTGGTTGCAATGCCAGGAGCACCTGCAACTTCACTTGCTCTGCTGCATTTTATAAGAACCCTCTCCTGCTCTCCCCTTGATGACAGCAGTCACTCTAGGGAGTCTGACAGCAAAGATCAGCTCAAAGAGCAACCAGATCCACAAACACCAGCTTCCTGCTATCTCCACCTTCTCCATGAAAGTTTCTGCTCCTCTTTTCCATGACTGTGAAGCTTCTGGGCTAAGAAACCAGAACAAAAGAGCCAACAGAAAAAGCCCAACAGACAGAGAAGAACAGCCTAGAGCTGCAGCTAGGACAGAGCTAGGCTGCAAGGGCTTTACTGGGCCAAGAGAGAGGAATGGGGTTAGCAAGGAACAAAGCAGAAACACCCTCAGTTAATATTGAGTCTGTAACAACTCCTTTGGAGATGTTGGCTTTGGAGTGGGATTCCTGCACATGGAAAAAGATGTGGACATCTAGAGGTCTAACTCATAGTAGAATCATAGAATGGTTTGGGTTGGAAGGGACCTTCAAAGGTCGTCTAGTCCAATCCCCCTGCACTGAGCAGGGACATCTTCAACTAGAGCAGGTTGCCCAGAGCCCGAAACAACCTGACCTGGAATGTTTCCAGGGATGGGGCTTCTACCACCTCTCTGGGCAACCTGGGCTAGTGTCTCACCATCCTCAGTGTAAAAAAAAATTCCTTCCTTCTCTCTAGTCTGAATCTCCCTCTTTTAGTTTAAACCCATCACCCCTTGTCCTGTCACAACAGGCCCTGCTGAAAAGTCTGTCCCCATCTTTCTTACAGGCCCCTTTAAGTACTAGAAGGCCACACTAAGGTCTCCCTGGAGCCTTCTCTTCTCCAGGCTGAACCACCCCAGCTCTCTCAGCCTGTCCTCACAGCAGAGGTGTTCCAGCCCTCAGATCATGTTTGAGGCCACCTCCGGGTTCTAGAGCAATGCTTCCAAATAGCCAGGCTAGGAGAACAAGTTAAAGAGCAATCACTCATGTGGAAGGGTCACAGAGAGTGACCAATGTGGAAGGAGATAATTCAGCTGGAGCAAGCATCGTGTTTTCAGTCCTAAGACTTTGGAAAAAGGTGTCTGCAGCATAATTCAGACAGATCTGAAGATGTTCACACGCTGCACCATGTGCTCTCCCAGCATGTTTGAAGCAATGCTAGAAGCAGAGGAGCCTAGAAAACACTTGCGGTTTGATGCAGGACAGAGAAAAAGACATAAATTACAGGAGCAATAAAGAATAACAGAGCATCACACATGGACCCACAAGCTTCCCTTACAGCAACCACACACAAACAAGCTGGAAACCAGTTCAAAGACCACAAGAAATGAGGAACTACCAGATTTAACAGACACATGAACTGAGATAATAATTTCCGCTGCTCCACACTACCCATTTCTCCTCTGCTGAAGAGCTGACCAGGAGCTGTCTTCAGGCAGACAGAGTCTGTACCTATGTGGATCAATAGTGCAGCAGGTTCATAGGGTGAAACAGTTGCTCTGCTTCCATGTTACATCTGATTTAGAGTTTAGCTTTGGGTGCCTCTAGTCTGATCCCATGACCTGAATGCCTATTAACAGTGGTCATGCATTGCATGTCTGATCTGAAAGAAAATGTTTCGCTTAATACACCCATAGTTAACATGGTCTTCTGCAGGCAGGTGCCAAGTGAGCTTCTGCCCCCATGATGAGCTAACGCTACAGAGGAGCCCACAGCAACGCGGTCAGCACAGATGTTTCAGCATCTGCTATGCTCATTGCTGGGATGGTGCCAGGAGGACAGGAAGGGCTTGAGGAACGTGGGTCTGTGTTTGGTCAGAAACCATTTGCTCAAGTGAGTTTCCATTTTCCAGGCGATGCAGCATTAAGCAGAAAAAAAAAAGGTCTTGAGAGAAATAGCAAATGTGTAGCTTTGGGATAGCACACAGAGCTTTGTCCAACTTTCAGACTTCTGAAGGGCAGCATCAAGCTACACTTCCCCACCGATTCCCCAGTAGATCTCTCTCTTCTGGTACCTTAGCCCATGCTCTGCCTACTTAGGACTGAATCACTGTGAGCACAAGAAGAGGACAAATTGTTATTGGTGTGTTTTGGCATTGCTCCATTCATTATTGATGTGGTGAGTAAATGATGGCCTGCTGTCCAGTTCCTCTGCTGTAAAGGGTTAATATTATTAAAAATAGTCTAAGGCATGAAATATGGGGCATTAAAACACTTGCCCATGAGTGATGGGTACACAACTATGATACAGCTACATCCAAGCTGCATTCTTAATGTAACAGCTCTGAAGGCTGTTGCTGACTGCTCGTGCAAGCAACAGCAGCCTGTTCCAACAGTGCCAGTTCCTTCCCCTGCCGAGGCACGGGGGTGGCATTGCTGGAGGAGAGCTCTCTGGAAGCAAGAAGCTGCCAGGACGCACATTACAGGTAGAACTTTCCAAGGTGGACTAAAGACGCAGTGCTTGACATGGGCATCAAAAAAAAGGACTGATGTGTTTCAAAGAGAAGTGATGACTGACTGAAATGTGGATTGCATGGCCTGGACCAGAAGCAAAAGGTCTTGTGTCCTCTCATCCCACTGCAGACCCCTAATCCTACAGCACATCATCTTTCAGCCAGCACCACACCACCACAGAGAACAGCCCACTGTCATGTGGGGAAATGTGCAGGAAGGCAAGAAAGAAAAGGGCAGAAAAAGAAAAAACAACTGCAAGTGCTTAATTATTCAGACTTTTGGCTACTTCCCCTCCAGGAAAAAGGAATTGTTGGGGCTGGAGCACACACTCCAAGAAGGAGGAGAGTCTGATCTTCTGTCTGTTGTAGGAAGCCTTCGAAGCCCATCATCTGGTTCTAACTCAGCCATTTCAAGTCACCTCACCCACCCATGGGTGGGTCCCAGGTACCCAACAGCCAGTTTGCTCTTTTGTTTTGGGGACTGTTTCCATGCAGGCAGGAGAGGCACAAATCCTGCAGTTCAGCTTTTGCCACCTTCTGCCCTCCTGGCAATGTACCATCACTTCCACCCCCATCAGCCTAGGCGTGCCCCCAATTCACATGCAGAACCATATATATCTATTCCTCAAGGGCCCCTGGGACCGGAACCCCATCGGGGGAGGAGGACTCCCCGTGTCTGGGATATACTGGTGGAGAATTTCAACATGGATCATCACAGCAAAAAGACAAGTTATTGAACAGAACATCTTAAACATGCATAAGTGGGAGCCATGCAGCAGTGGGCCAGGAGCTATATGTCACAGAGATGGCACTCCCTGTCCCCTCAGCTACACGTCCAGAGTCAGCAAGAAGCACAAGAAAGCCACAGGTCATGTGGACCAGACCAACGTGCCTTGAAGTGCACTGCCTCAAAAAGAGCCTGAGGAGATGAAGGACACTAAAGCCAGGCTTACAGCAGTCTCAATCGTCACAACAGTGCAATCCTAACCCCATGAGACAAAGAGGACCTATCATGTGATGGAGATGTTTTGGCAAGTATCCCTTGGCTATACAGAAAACGGTTCTTGAAACTGCACACCCAGAGCAGAGTTTTCCCTCCCTCTCTCCTCCACCCCCCTTCTTTCCGGGGATGGCAAGTGAGGAGCAAACGCTGGGTTTATTCATCCCCTCTCCATTGATTGCGGCGTGCGTCACCGATTGCACGAGTGTGGGAGGTGCAAGCGTGCCTCACAGTCAAATCACCAGCCTTTCAGCTTAATAACACCTCAGGGGGATGCAGGCTCTCTTCCCCTTTTCAAAATAAAAACAGGAGAGGAAATAAATGTTCCGACAATATAAACCAAAAAAGAAGAAAAAACACCCAAAACCTCCACAGGAAGAGCTGAAGGGAAAAACAACGCCTGGAAAATAAAATACCTTATTTTCTTCTGTATGAGGCAGAAGAGAGATGATGTCAAGGACAGACAGCACGTGGTAAGGAACCCGGACCAGGGATGCTGAGCAGCAGCACAGGATAAGGCAAACAGGGAGGGTCAGGGTTACGCACAGCCAGAGCACCAGCCACCAAATCCCAGAAAGCTGGGCAAGATGGCACTTGAAAAAAACAACAAAGCCACTTGGCCAGCACTGACCATTTTCATGAGCACCTGTGCATTTGGGGCACTCTTTTTAGGAGGACGGTTTGGACACCTGGACGTGAGCCGGAACTGAGAGATGAGCAATTTTATGCCCAGGAGAGCCCACAGACTCAGCTTCTGCAAACCAAATACTCCAGCCTCATCAGTCCCTGCTGGTGGGTCCTGCCACCAGCTCCCACAGGCACCTCCAAAGGCAGAATTTTCACCACAGGCGTGCAGCATGCTTGCTCTCTGATATTTTTATCCCCTGGATTGCTGACACAATAGCCTAGGCATGCTAATCAGGCAGACACATATCTAGGCTTTTATTAGAAAGGAGGCATTTTGTTTGCTCAGTGGTTCAAGCCCCAGCAGATCCACAACAGTCCGTGGATGTGATGGCTGTACTAGCTGCCAGGGAGGCCCTGCTGTCTGGGTCAAGGGACTTACAAAACCTGAGACCACGCGGAAAACGTAACAGCGAGATCAGCCTTTCACCTTATGATGAAGTCCCCAAAACCACAACTGCTTGGCACCACGGGAGAAGGCGCACAAGGGATGGATCACAGCAGACATCTCCAATAGGGGAGATGAACCTACCTTCCATATGCACAAGGAGATTCCTTTGTAGTATATCAGGGACCATTTCTAGACAAGGAGGTACAGAGTTTTTACATCTGAATGGCATTAAGAGGAGCAGCGCAGCCTAGACAGACCACGTCCCTGTCTGGGGAGCCAGGAAGGCAGAGAGAAGCCTGTCCTTCCCGTTACAAGGAACTTTCCCATAGCCCAGCGTTGGGTGATATTCAGCCATAGGAAACCCCAGTGCTTTGGGAAGATAACGGCATTCAAACAGGGTTGCAGCACACCTCATGAAGACCATAAAATACCTTCGTAACAACCTTAATAACCCTTTTTTTCCCCACCCCAGTGAACACTGCCTGGGACCTCCCAACTGCTTTCCATCTTTCAGTCATCCTCATGCAAGATACTTGCAACACACCCTTGGGTAGTCAAGAAAGACTCAGATTCAAATTAAATTATCAGGGCTCTGCCAATGGTGACCCACACAAACTTTGTCAGAACCCTTCATTTTCCACAGTGCCAGCTCTGCAGCCTGGGCTTGTAGATCACCATCCCTGCAGCGTGCTGACACTTGGGTGTGCTGAGTACCATCAAACCCACCCCAAAACAGAGCTACAGCCCAGCTTGGGCAGCAAGCAGAACTCAAGGCTGGCTCAACACTCATAGGATGCTGCTGACCTGCAAGCAGCCACGTGCTGCCACACGCCAGCTCCTCTGCCACGAGCTGCCCGTGCTGAGGAGCCCACGCTCCAGCAGGCAGATGATGTTTTTCTGAATGTGTTCCCATTTATAATGAGACATTACTCACAAACGGGAGAATAAAATAGAATAATAGCATCTATCAGCATTAGTCATGTTTTAAATGTGTACCTTTCAGAGCAGCACGGGATTTGATAGGATAATCTTCCAATAGACATGTAGGAAGCTTTCATTGAGGGACACAGCCCTGTTGGCAAATTACAGCTTGCTGCTCTTTGTGCTGCTACACTGAATTCTGCTGGTAGGGGGGCAAAACTTGGAGTGGGGCAGGGGGATCTGCTCCCCTTAGAAAAAGGTTCAGAGCAAAACAATAGTTTGGGAGAGTTTTGCAAACCACAAGTCTTTCAGCTCTTGATGCCAGGCCATAGCTGACCACAGTTTCATGCAGGCTTTCTCTTCGCCTTCCTCTGCTGTTTGACTCTGACATCCTCAGTGGATACCCAAACAAACCCTGAGTTGAAGAAGGTGGTGACCCATTAAGAAGAACAAACTTATTTTGCACATGGGGAATCAGGCCTCAAACTTCTGCAAGCGAGGAACACTGCAGCCTCCTGGAAGCATCGTGTTTGGGATGCCTTACCAGAAGGGGCTGGGAGTTTTGCAAGGAAGCCGATTAAGCGGGGAGAACAAAGTTTTGTTTCAAAACCTGAAACGCTTCACTCACGCCTTTGTTTCAATGATCCCCTGACAAAAAGCAGAAACCCACTTCCTGGGAAAGTCATCCTACCTGAGGTCTGCCCTTCTGGGGAGCCCAGCAAGACAAACTGGCTCAGCACCAGGACCACTGTGTTTTCTTTGAGAAAATTCATTTCAGGATTTCAGCACTTTGTACAGTTCACATCTTTCTTTTCCCCATGTTTGAGTCACAGTAAAATCTGCCAAGCAGTCTATTCTGTATGCTTAAGGAGATGGAGAGGAAGTTTGGTTGCCAGTCAGATGCTCTTAACCAATTTCAGCAGTGGCGAGATGCAAGATAATAGCAATTTTGCACAGCAGTGTGGTGATGTTCCTCAAAGCCTCCTGCCGATCTGAGAAAGGCTTCTTTGATATATTAACAAAACAGAACAGAGGAGGTGGGAGAAGGGCCCAATGCTTTATGTCTTGCTCCAGGGAAGACCTACTCAATGCAGACAGCCGTGGCCAGTGGAGGTGGCCAACCAGCTCCACGCCCCTCAGATGGAGGGTGCAAAGGTTTCCAGTTCTGTTAGAAAACACCAGCACCTCCAAGAAAGCAAAAACCCACGAGGTGCCCTTGCCACGGGGCTGCTTGTATTATAAAAAGGGTTAGAGAAAATTATGCAACTATTTACCTTC
>NW_010418259.1:31148-49187 GCF_000710305.1 Buceros rhinoceros silvestris | reverse complement strand
TTCCCTTCCCTTTTTAAAGATGCTGCAGTTCATCCAGGCTCCCATGGTGGGCACTGATGTCCTCAGTCATGGGTAAGCTGTGAGCAAACCTGCACATCTCTGTGGCAGGGGGAATAAAATTTGGGGGCCTCTCAAAGCCCAAGAGGGATTAAAGCAACCCTCTCGTCACAGGACAGGCCCGTGGTGTGTCTTGGGTCCCTCTGAACCTCTGACCACACATCACCACAAGAGGCAAAAAGTTCGATTTCCCCATGGCAGTGCTGCACCTGCTACAACACCAGTGCAAAACTCTGAAAGAGCAAAACCACAACACTCTCTCCCTTTTTCTTTCACTTCCAGACCACAAATTAAGAAAAGAAACAGCCAATTGATGTGACAGAGCATTCAACAGGAGGGACAATGTCCCCTGCACACCTTTCCCCCATCTCAGGACCACAGACCTGACCATTATTATATGAGAACCTGGTCCCTGCTGCAAAAAGGAGGTGGAAGAGCAATGACTTCCTCTTTAAACTAAACTGGGGTGAAAAAATGAGTATCCTGCACATGTTCAAGCATGAGACTCCCATACAAATGGTCCCTGCAATGTTTAAACCATTTGGGCTCCTTCCTTATGCTGTTTCTAAGTTTGAAGAATGCCTGCTAGGTATGATTAATATTCCTCCTCCTACACTTACCCGTTACTCCTGACAGCAAAAATTAAAACAGGAGCTTCTCTTCATTCAACCCCAACCCACAGGAACGTGGTTACATGGGAAAAGCTGCTAATAAAGAAGGGGAAGGTTTGTAGATCTGCTGCATTCACTGCCAGGAGAGGTGTAGCTCTCATTCAGCATCCCTGAAGGATGAAAGATCCCTCACCTCCTCCTAACAAGTGCTTGGCATAAGCGCTGCTCAGCCAGGTTTGGGGGGAAAGCTGCAGCAGATGGCACCTTAATTCGGGTCCCTCTTGAGGTAGGGATGCCCATGGGATCACTGCAGCCTCATTTGCACCAGGCAGTGTTGCTATGGGCACTGCTGCCTAGGAGCAGCCAACAAGACTGGGAATAGAGAGGAGCTGTCCCAGAGCCTTACAAATTCAGCTTATTATGCCGCACGTGTTTCTCCCCTCCTCTTCCTTCCCTTTGCGCATTTCAAGTTACCTTTCACCATTGAATAAAGTTTTACCATAATCAAAGCACTGTTGGCAGATGCGTTACCTCATGTATTTAAACAGATGTTTAACAAGAGGTGCGAGAGAGGGCACAGCACCTCAATATAAGTTATTACCCTGAGCAATCCCACATCAGCCCAACCCTCTGCATACGTCCCAGTATATGACATCTGATGGTGAGCAGAAGAAACATCGAAGAGAGCCCTTTGGGGAGAAGGTCCTTGTGACCCATAGCCAAGTGTTTTCCCCATGACATAGCAGGTTGATCTGTTTACCCTCCTGGTACTTGCTGCTGGTGGGAGAAAAATTACCATGATTTACTACAGGACCAGGGGTCATGCTGAGAACTTGTTGACACCTGCAAAGGAGGAGTGTGCCCAAAGCGCTGCCGCCTTCTTATCAAATCCAGGAAGAAATGCTTCAGCCTTGCTGCATTTCTGCAGTGGCGTCATGATAACCTGGCTGTGAGCAGGGATGGAGGTAAAGGAGCAGTGCTGGACTGCAGCCTCACTGGTAAGTAGCATTTGTCATCTTGCCTCTGTTTGACATGGAACTACTGAGAACATTTTCCAACATGCAGGTGGTGGAGAGTGGAACAAGAATGTGCTGTTTTCTATCTCAAGGAAGGCTCAAGTTCTCACGGCATGAAGAGTACAGCAGGATGTTCCCCACCTCTAAGCAGGCTTATCTGGCATAAATCCCAGAAGGCAGGTTAGGTAGCCACCAGATTCTAATCCATCCCACAGAACAGCAGTGTCCCAAGTACATCATAGGTTCCACCTCTAACACTTGCAAAAACTTCCAAAGACTTTTCAAGGTTGTACAGCATCCTAAACTAGAACACTAAAGGTACCAAACAGCTCCAAAACTCACAGCATGGACCTGTAAAGCAGGTCACTATGGTGGTATCCAAAGTTAAACTCAAGGAAGCCTGAGGGATCAGCCAGAGTAACCCATAACTTGTTTTGCTGTGAGGACCCATGACTTGCAGAAGGATCTAAGACACTGCAAGGCTTTGTAGAGGCTGTGTTGACCCTCCTGGCATGGAACTACACCCCAGTACAGTGAGGTCAATGACAAAGTACCAGATTCACTCTTATGACAAGCAGTTGGATCCAAGGGCAACACCCCAGGCTCGGTTTTGTGCCATTTCTCTTTGGCCTGTGGGTTGCATGAATCCTGAGCAGAGAAGGGCAAGCCTCAAATCTTCCTTCCCTTGAAACATGTAGCTTCCAGCTGAGAAAACACTTGAAGCCACCTGGACCCACTGGTATCCCACAGGTACTTGGAGATGCCCTACATCCCACATTCAGCAGAGTCGTACCCTGACTTTGGCCAATCAAGGACACTAACTGGTTTTTTTTTAATCACATATAATGCTATGACCAACAGGTTGTACTTATCACCTGCAAGCAGGGAACCCCAAGCTACAGCCCTCAACTCCCTACAAAAGCAGTACCCTATTGACTCCCCCCTCCCCCCTTTATTTTTGGCCAGAGACAATGGTTTGCCTTTCCTTTATCCTCCTTGAAAAAAAAAAGGGGGTGAAGTTAATATTTCCCCATATTTCACCATCTCACTTGGCTTTGCCTACAGCAGATTGCTAAATACCAGAGGGCAGAGCTTAACTTTGATTCTGGAAAGCCTCAAGGGGCATCATGCAGGAGACACTTATAGATTGCTAATGAGCCAGAGATCTCCTTAAGAAAAAGCCTCCCTTCAATTAGCTTCCACCCCCATTTGAAAGCAAGAAGAAGTAATCAGAAATTATGAGACTGAGGAAACTGGGGTTGCTAGCCTGGGGAAAAGGAGGCTCAGGGGAGAACTTACAACTCTCATCAACTCCCTGAAAGGAGGTTGTATTGAGGAGAGGGTTGGTCTCCTCCCAAGAAACAAACAATAAGACAAGAGGTTATTTTAGCCCGGAGAGAAGGAGACTGAGGGGAGACCTCGTCACTCTCTACAGCTACCTGAAAGGAGTTTGAGACAAGGCGGAGGTCGGTCTCTTCTCCCTAGTAACAAGTGATAGGATGAGAGAAAATGGCCTTAGGTTGCACCAGAGGAAATTCAGGCTGGCTATCAGGAAAAAATTTCTTTACAGAGAGGGTTGTGAATCATTGGAACAGGCTGCCCAGGGAAGTGGTGGAGTTCCCACCTCAAGAGTTATTTAAAAGACCTATAGATGTGGTGCTTAGGAACATGATTTTCAGATGACCTGGCAGTGCTGGGTTAATGGTTGGGACTAGATGATCTTAAAGGTCTTCCAACCAAAATGTTTCTATGAATTCAAGGCAAACCTAAGAAAACTGCTGTTCTGTGACAGCCTGAGTTTCAGATGGAGGCAAGTAGTAATCATCTGCAGCACCACTGATGCTGCATGACAGTCACCTGTCAACCACTGCTGCACTCCTCCATGCTTTTTGTTTATCCCCTAAGTAGTGCCATTCCTACAGTCACATGAGAGCAGTAGCTGACCCATCTGTGATGCATTAACACCTAAGGGATAGGGGCCAGACCTAAGCTAAGACAATGATACAGTAGGCTTGGGGTCTTTTCCCCTCCCACCACATCCCCGGTAAAAGCTGGATAAGCACTTTTTAAGCCACTTGAAAGCCTGCAGTCAACACCACAAGACACAGCCTCCTGTGGAGAAAGGACAGGTCAAGCAGAGCAACGCTCTGACTGGGCTGGAAGGAGAGGAGACCCCAGCTCCATCACCAAAACAATTGGGTGACAAACTCCACAGGTCTGCTGGCACACAAATAAAAAGGTTAATGACCACCTTACACAAAGCACTTTCATGAGGTGGGTGTAGGAAGAGACGAGACAGTGGGGAACAGCTACATTCCTCTTTAATGAGGATAAAGAGCAAAATGGAGTCAATTAAGTCTGGTTCTGGCGACATTTGTCTAAGTATATGAAAATGGTATAAGCTAAAGCAAGACAAGTTGTTTGAACTCTGTGGGAAGGATTTTTCTTCAAAATTAGTTTTTCATGATGCATTTAAATTTTTTTTTTCTCCTGTTACTGGTAGGTTCAAAGGACACGTGGGACAGATTCAACTCAACAGTTTGTAAACAGCTGACGTGGGAGGGAGAGGGCACTTAAGTTATTGGAATTGTTTTCATTCAAAAAATTTTGTAAATTAATTCCTCCCCCAACTGCCTGCTATAAACACCACATAGCCGTGTTCCTCCTCTTCAAATGGATCATGCAGACAGATGTGCCTTCTGTTCTTTTGCAAACATCAAGGCTGCCTCGCTCACTGTGTAAATGTCAAGGTGCTAATTAGTTGTAACGGAGAGTCAAGTGAGGACAAGTCACAGCGCGGAGAACACGACAGCAGCAACACAGCAGCGTAGAGAAGGAGATGCTGCTGGTTTTTAAACAGCCCCTCCACAGCCTCTAAGGCATGGGAGGGGCAGCGTGGCATCGTAGGGATCAATCTGTCACTAAACCGCCAGCAGGAGCAGGAGCTGATGGCATGTGGAGGCTAAGCAGGAGGTACCCCTTCCCCACATATGCTGGCTGCCCAGCAGCCAGGGGAGGACATCCCCAGGGTCACACACTGCGCTGCATGTCTGTAAGCAGGGAAGAGGGGGAGCATGGGCAAGGGAGACATACCTTGATCTCACATGCAGTCTTGCCACTGGGTTTAAAATCTCTATTTTTGCAAACACCAGTCCCTTGTTCTCCAGAATGGCACTGCCAAGTTAGATGCTTCCTTCCCACTCCCTGCCAGCTCTAACTCTGAGAAGTCAGGGAGTTGTTACATCCATCTCATTTCCATCGAAACTTCACAGTTCCCATTCCCCCCTTTACCACACTGTAATATTTTAAGCCTTGGGACAGAGATGCCACTTCAGTCCTCTTTGGTTAGACAGTACCTGTTAACCATTTAATTGCATAGTAATTACCATGTAGCACCAAGGTAATTACATGCTAAATAACATTTCATTGCAAGTGAATGCTCCTCTCTTCCTACCTGTGATGCAGGCTATGTGGCAGCTCCTCCTGGCTCTACCGTGTGTGACTGCAGTAATTTATTACAGCCCATAATTATCAAGCCATTACAGGGTGTTTAGCTGGTGTACCTCAAATTACCATTTAGGAAACAAGTGAAAGCAGAGGTGGCACCAGAAAGGTGTGCAGTTATAGAGCAACAGCCCTGCATGACAGCACCCACCACTTTTTCCCCATTGTAGCTGTAGAGGAAGGGTAGGAATAGGCTGACAGAGGAGGTTGGTGGTGGGGAGAAAAGCCCTGCTGAATTTGGCCAGTGCTTCCAGGTGCCAAAACGGAGTCAAGTCATTTTGTTCCAGCAGCAACCAACTCCATTTCCATCAAAAGCAAGTTTATAAGCCTTCCCCTCCCTCATGCTTAGCCAAGACAAGCTCATACCTGCAACTGTGGCCACCCAGGAGGTGGATCCTGCACACATGAGACAGAAGGGACCCTTTTGGTGTGGTCACCCCTTTCAAAGCCCCAGGGTCCCTGCTGGCCAGCTCAGCTCAGGCACAACCCTTTCACTTGCCACGTCTTTGCTATTAGCAAGCCAACCCAGCAGCAAGACCTGAGCAGCTCTGTGGTGGCTGCCACCATGCAGTCCCACCAATGCTTTACAGGGACTGCAGCAGGGATGCTCTGGTACTTATTACTCACACTGGTTCTCCAGTTGATGAAAAGTAGTCAGCCACAACAGAACATGGTCCCTTTCCACCACACAAAGCATCGGAGACCTTCTTTCCTAGACTGGTAGGAATGAGAAGTAATTAAATGTTCTTTCTCGCTAGTTATTTCTTCCCTGCCTCTGTGACCAGCTCTCTCCTGACTCTCGCTTACACTTTGGAGCATGCTGGAAGCGTCCCTGGGTTGCCCTTTCTGCTCTTCATCAAGCTGACTTTCCCAAGGACTCCCTTCTGCACTTCCCTGCAGGAAACAAAGCAAGCACTGCCTCCTCTGTCAGCTCATAATCCTTTACTCAAACATGCAGATTATTTAAACATAAGCAGGGATTTCATACCAGGGTTTGGAATGCAAGGGACTTGGGAGTATTAAATTCCACCGTTTTAACTTTAGCATGCTAAGCCCTAACACCCTGCCACACAGAAATAGAGCAGCAATGCTGAGTGCTGGAGGAGCAATCACTCTTCCAGCCTGGAGACAGAGTTCCACACCTTCTGCCAAGTGGAAAAACGCAGGCATCGCGAGCCAGCCGCTGCCCACCTCCTGGAAGAAAAGTGGGGAGCACCCAGAGTGCCTTTCACCGCTGTAGGTGTGGGGTTAACATTATGAAGTCAGCTTCTGGAAGAAGGCAAGGAGTGCCTTATTCCTGATCACAACAAGAAACACAGTTCCTCCAGTGCCCAAACCATCAGTGACCACCAAAGGCAGCTGAAGGGCTACCCAGGAGAAGCGACCAGCAGCTACCAGAGGATGGTGAAATGGAGAAGCAGCAGCAGGGTGGGCTTCTGCCCACTCTGCAACTTTATTCTCTCCTCCCCTCTGTCTCATATCATGTCCACACCAGCCTGCACCAGCTAGGGGAGATCACACGCATCACTTCTCCCACCCTCCCCAACAGCTCAGCTCTGGGGTCCCTGTGATTTACATTTAACCACCAACTCCAGGTCTCTCTTCTGGTACACTTAATGCCAAGCCCCTGGTTGCACTGTACTGTAGGGTCACTTCATTGATGCCAGAGAAACACCTCTGTCTGCTGAGGTTGTGCCATGGTGTCCAAGGGCTGAGCTTGCACTTCCCCTCTCCTTGGCCTGCAGCCTTTTCCTAGAAATCTCAAGAAAGCCAAGTTCCAGCCACATCTGTCAGCAGGCAATAACAGCAATCTGGAGTTTGGATCCCTAGCAAACGAGCTAATAGGAACACAAAAAAAGGAAAGAGCATCGGAATATCCCCAATTCGAAGAGCTGTGACAGCACATCGATATGAGGGACACTGCTGTGCAGGACCTCGTAGCTCTGTGAAGAGGGGGCAGGGAGCCATACAGACTTGCTGCAATGAGAAGAAAACAGCGGATGCTGCTGCCAGAGGCACTCACTTCACCACCAGCAAAAACAAGTCCTCCCAGTGACCTACACCAGCATGAGCTTGCTGGTTTCCCACACTTCCCAGTGCTGGCTGACCCAGTCAATGGAAGGTGGGACAGGGACATTTAGCAGCACTGCTAGAGCAGAAAGACCCAGGGCTGTTATCTAAGGCTGCAGCCTGCCTGGGCAAACACAGAGGACTTCACTTACCTTTTTTGATGTGCTGTAAGGGATGCTGGCAGTGCCTGCAGCCCCGGACAGAGATGTGGGCTATGAGCCAATCTCCTCTGCAGCCACACAGGGAAGCAGGGTGCACAAACAAGGGTCTTAAAGTTGAAAGGATCAGGCTGTTCACCAACCCAGGGTGCACCAGCAGAGCAGGACACCACATGCCTGCTCTGGGCACATGCAAGAGTGCACATGCATTTCTTTCAGCTGAGCCGTGCTACAGCATTGCCTTGCCAACATGCACCCCAGAGAATGGCCACACTCCATCCCTGATGATCCTGCCCCAGCACAGGTAGCCAGAGCAACAGCCAGGACAGCAGCAGAGGAAGCCTTTACTTATACGTTTAACCCCAGTGCAAATACCCTTGTACCAGGCAAGCACACACTTAGGCACTCTGAAGCATCAAATGCTCCCCAAGGAGCACACACTCTTCACTGCCCACCCCAACTCTCTCACTTTTTCAACAAGTCTGTCTCCACCTTCTTCCCCAACTGACCTCACCTTTCCCAAGGACCTATTTCCCCTCCTGTCAGCCTGGAAACCACAACGGGACTCTTTACCTGTTGCACCACTCTTGCTCAAGTAGCTCCAGCAGCCTCCAAGAGCACTAACAGCCCCTGCTGATACCAGAGCTCTCCTGTGACCTTTGCTTGTCTACAGCCTCCTGCTCCTTCAGCCATTACTGCAAAGAACTCCCCAAACCCTTGCTACCACCCTGCCCTTCCTTTTAAACCTCTTGGCCTCATCAGTTTTTAATTGGGCACTTGATTACAGCCTGGGTGGGTAGTGAGGCACCTCCTTAACACCTTCTGGGCAGTAGCAGGGTGGGATGCATTCACCCTTCTGGTTAGGGTGCGAGGGTGTTCGCTGCCCTGTTTTAAATCCATCTCTGCCAGAAGTCTCATCGTGGAGGGGTGGAAAGGCACTCTAGCAGATGTGGATGGCTGCCAGGCCACTGTGCATGATGGGGCAATGTCCTGGTTTGAGCTAAAGCTTCCTTGTTTTGGGAAATGGACAAATAGAATTATTCCATGTAGTACAATAATTCCGCATTCAATTGGTTCAGAGAGTCAGGTGAAATGCTACGTCGGGAGCCTTTAAGAGCAGCAGGCCGGGGGAGTGTCGCTCTCTGGGGCTCCAGACAGCGTTACGAAGGGAGCCCTCCTGCGGCTCTGCCGGCCCGAGAGCTGAGGGGCTGCACCCCCAGAGGACCTGAGGATCACGGACTGTGAACTGTTCCTGCCCTGAGTCTCGTCTGAAATCGGGTGAAATATCCGGACTCCCGGCTGTTCCGTACAGGGAGGGATTTTTTTACTGCAGTTTTTTTCCCTTGCCACGCCGGGGTTTCTCCCCACCCTGTCTCGCCACGAGAAGAATTTTGCTTTTTCTGTCTGCAGCTGCAGAGTCTTCACTCCCACCTCGCTGCTGGGTGTCTGCCCAGAGCACTGACCTTGAACAGGACTGTTAAGAACTGTGGTTATCTAAGTCCTCTCTTCTTCATTTTTTTTCCCTTTCTCGGTTTGTGCATATGTATAACAGTGTATAGTTGTGTGGATTTTTTGTTTATTAAAAGTTTGTTTCAGTTTCCCAAACGCAGACCGAGGTGTGAATTTCTTCTTTCCCTTTAAACCCCTTCTGTCTCGCTTGTTAAGGAATTCGAGGAGTTGTTACCTCGGTCCCTCGACCCTTAACAGGCAAGCACCAGCATGCTGGGACAGGGGTGCAGGACATCGTGGAACACTCTGCTCCCCAAAACACTGGGATGCCACCAGCGTGCTGCAGGGTGGCGTCCCCATGTATAGAAATTGCTCCATGTGCTGTGGTGCTAGGGATGGGTGCCACACAGCTCTAGGCCTGTGATGGTGTGGGAGCCACGCATGGCTCCCCAAAACATACTGTGCCCCTGCGTGCCCTTGTCCCCATGTGCAGGGCACTGGCACAGCCCTGCGTATGCATGCGCCTGGGAGCCAAAATAGTGAAGCTGTGTGGGAGGGAGGCCATCTCTGACTCACCCACTGCTCCAAAATACCTTTTCCTCTGGAGCAATTGGCTTTTTCCACTTCTCCTTGCTTTAAAGAGGGCTTTGAAGAGATCTCCCCCACTCCAAAGCTGCAGTGTCTGGCTGGTGGTGTCTCAGAGCCTGCAGTGTGGCACTATTTTATAGTGAAAAGGAAGGAGAAGTATTGGGGTACCCCAGCACTCTGCTCAGCTTCCAGGCTGCTGAGATGAGGCTGCTCTTGTAGTTTTGGGGTTTTGTCCCTAAAACACCACCTTTTCCAAACGCCTCCAGCAGCTTGGCCAAGGTCACAGAGATGCAGCCAGACAGGGCTTAAGCACATCCCTGGGTGTTTCTGCTTCTCCTTGCAGACCTCCTGTGAAATAAGGAGCAGTGAAAAATGAACATGACATTATGAAAATGTAAGATCTCACATCCTTGCCAGCAATCTCCTCCTGGCCAGAGGAACACTGGACTCAATACAGTCTCGTGTGCCCTCAAATATAGCTGTGCTGGTCCGTTATAATGACATACAGTCAGTGCACCGGTCCTGCTGCATAACAGGCAGAGGTGGCTTCAGTATGTGGCTTCTGCAAGGTCTCGCAGTGACTGTGATAAGGAAGTATGTGATCCTCCAGAGGATGCTAGATAGCAACAACAAAGCTAAACATTTCTGGAATTATGGGAAATAAACTCCACACTTTGGACAGTGAAGGAGATCAGGATGTAACTGAAGGGTGGAGGAGAGCCTCCATCACTCTGAGAGTTTCCAGTCAGGACAGAGCCTCTCAGCATGGGATGATGTGTTGCCTGGGGTGACTGGCTGCTGTTTCATGGGGCATCGCAGAGAAGGCCAGCCTTGATGGACCAAAGAGCCTCACTGGCAATTTGCACTGTGCTCAGCCACCCCCCTCCCTGCACGCTAATGCTAGCACTCGTGAGCTGGCTATGCTGGGGAGTGTGCATGGACCCTCAGCACAGAGGTCTCACAGGGTCACCCGCTCCGGGACAGGTGTCCCTCTGAAGACCAGCGTAGCAGATGCGAATGAAATGGCCACCCTGCGCACCATGGCCATCGTTAAGTTCATCCCAGAGCTACTCTGCTCAAGCACCATTCTCTTCATTCCCTGTGAACCTCCTGCATTTTCATTATAAAAACCTCTTCATGTTATTGGGCATGAAAACACTTAGTAAAAGGTGTCTTCATGTGTGCCATCAGCCCTTCTTTTTTATATTTCTTTCCTCCTTTGATTCTTCCCAATTAGCCTGTCACAGATGTATTTCTTCTTCTGAGAGTGTTTATTGTTGACTCCATGCTTGCCACCTGTATTTTCCCTCCTTTGTTTTCCTCCCCAACCCCCTGCCCCCCCTGCTCCTCCCGTGCTTCAGTGGCTCTGTATCAGGATTATGCAGCTTGTTTACTGATCTCTGACTCTGAAAGTTGACACTGTGCTCAGAGAAACCACCCTCCAGCACAGCTCGCCATCCATTACTGCATGCTAACTTTGCCGCTCTCACTTTTGGCACTACGGTACAACAGCAATCCTGTAATATGGTCATTTTCACACAACTTCAAACTGAGCATCTTTATTAGCAGGTGCTAAATTGCTGCTCCAGCTGCTGAATGGTAACAATTAACTCAATTAACATCTAAACAGATGTAATTTTTGAGGAAACGAACAACATTAATAACCACCAAAAGGCGAAAAAGGCTGCAATTACAAATGTGGAAAAAATCATGCACCGCTACAGACAGGCGTGTGCTGTTTCCAGTGTCCCCTGGAGAGCTCTTAGAGCACAGCCCTTTCTCTGAGCCTTGGCAGGACGCGCGGCTCGTAATATGCATTATACTTGCTGCTGAGGCTGAGGCTGTATCTGCAATGGTTGCAGCCCAGCTCGTCTCTGCAAAAAGGCGTATGAGGTACAGGCTTCATTTGTCGTTCAGAGGCCCCACGCACGCTGCAAATGCAGAGGGGTGAACCCCATCCAGCAAAAGCAGAACTTTGCCAAAGCAGCTCACCAAACCACATTGCAAATGGTGTGCTTGGAAAAATAGAGATGGCTTACAAATAATGTTTTCTTGCATCTCCCTGCTTCCTGGCTGTTGGTAGTATGTGATGAGGAGGTGCTGGACGTGCAGAAGTGTTGCGTGATGCACTGAACCACAGCAATCTGTTACCGAACAGGCACATTCCACAGTCTAGAACCCAAACGGCCCCGTGGGCTCCAGCCTTTTGCTACCTGCTCCATCTGACAGCCCTGGAAATAACCTTGCGAGCACTAAACCCTCATGAATACTGAATGACCACCTAAACTCATCAGTGCCTCATCTTCATCTTTGTGGAGTCACAGCCTCTCTCACAGAAAAGGTGTTCATTAAAGAAACCAGACAAAAGCTACAAAGACAAAAAAGCCAAGCTCCTGCACTGCTCCAGCTCCAGCTCTGTGACCTTTGTCTACCAGGAGTGACCTCTTGTCCAAGTTCCATGTGTCACACAGAGACATCTATTGGCAGAAGAACAGCACTGCGAACAGTGCACCTTTAAAGAGTATTATCACACCGGCAGAAACTTTGGTGAAAAATGTAAATTCCCAGCCTGAGCTGTGGCTGTGACCTTGCTCATGACCTTCCGGCTCACAGGTCTTGCGAACGTTGGTGGGATGAAATTTTGCTGCCCCAAGTGTTCATGGAGAGGAAGCTTCGTTTCTTCCAAGCTGCCTTTATTTTTATATCCACGGCTACTCCCTGCAAACTTTAGTCTCCAAACTGCCGTTGTGGTGTATTTCAGTTATCTCAAAGCAGCTTTTGTTGAGAAAAGCTTTTCTCATGACCATTGAGAGATCACGAATCTCAGTGTGGTGCCGGGGCTCTGGCACCTTGCCTTCATTATACCCAGAGTTGGATGGCATCTCCCCACCAGTGCCATGGGGATGTGGTGAGTACTTGGTCTCCTGGGCTGGAAGCAAGGCAGGAGATGATACCTTGGGTGCTAGTTTCAAGGCACTAGTTTTCACTCCACCTTCAGGGGAGACACCTGGGCAAGGATGTGCTCTGGTAGCCCCGGTTTGGTCACCCGCCCTGAAAGAGTCGCCCCATGCCCAGCTCCCCCTGTTGCAGGTGTTCATGGCTCCTTTTCCCTAGGCAGTCATGCTCCCTACCAGCGAGGGACAGGACGCCTTCCCTTGGGTTGTCTCTGCCCGGGAGTGAGGCAGCAGGACAACAAGGACAACAGCCAGAGCTGGGGGAATAAAAGGTCCCAAAGCGCCCAGGTGAATCAAGGACCAGGATATCCAGCTGCTGGAGTTGCTTGGGGAAGGAAACACAAGCTGCTGAGCAGGAAAGACAGCCAGGGATGCTCCCAGCTGTGGGGTGCATGGCAATCATGGGCTTTCCCAGGCACCTCCACCTTGGAGGAGGCGAGCACTGCACCCAAGGACTCCCAGGGCACCTCCAAAGCATGTGCTTGACCCAGCCCCAGCCGGCAGATACCATAAGTGCAGATCTCTGTTAGGTTTAATGTTCAGATTAAATTTTAAAAAGCATTTAATTGGCAATCACTCCGCTATTTCCATTTGTTCACCCTTCATTTCACTGTGTTCACTCGTGTGGCTTTTCCCTGGGCAGAAGGGGAGCACAGTTTGCTCCTGCTGGTGATCTCCAGCCACGAGAAGCAAAGAAAGCGGATGGGTCTCCCCTTGAGCCCCAACCCTCCTCTCAGAGTGGAGAAGTTCTGGGTTGATTTGAGAGGGATTTGGCTTGATTTTATATTTTTTAAAGATCGATTGTTTATGTACAGTTACATCTCATTCCAGATGTCGGTGCAGGGGAAGTCAAAACCCAAATTTGTGTTTTGCTTGGGATCCTGGCATTTCCATGTTCATTTTCGTTACATTCAGGAGGAAAATAAAATGTGCTGACACAAGCAAGAACATTCCC
Organism: Buceros rhinoceros silvestris; assembly: GCF_000710305.1. Taxonomy (NCBI): domain Eukaryota; kingdom Metazoa; phylum Chordata; class Aves; order Bucerotiformes; family Bucerotidae; genus Buceros; species Buceros rhinoceros. Next base: position 35,825 of record NW_010418259.1, on the reverse strand, counting down.
TTTTTGTTTCAGCCAATTCTCAAAATTTTGTAATTACCATTTAGGTCAGGAGTTTCTAAAGAAAGAAAAACCCAAGTTCCCTTGAAAGAAATGTCTGGGCCGTTTCGCTCTGCTAGCAATAGCACAGTTTGCCAATGGTTTTCTCAAACCAGGATTTCGTCCCGTTAACATCTCCCCGTGAAAAGGCTCCGCTTTGACCAAACAAGAGGACGTGACTTCGATGAAAAAGTTTGGGGCTAATTATCCACAAAGGAGCTAGATGAGCTTTCACCCTCTCGCAAGTTTATTTTTATCTTTATTTCAGTGTAAATACGATCTCTGGAGCGACGCACTTGGTCGCGTAGCCTGTGTCATGGCTAGTTGTTGACAATGCTTACCCACTGCTCACTGCCATCCTCTCTTTTAATTTTTAATTTGCTGTAATTAAGAGGCCTACTGCAAACAAAGCAAACTTGAGGATAAAAACACTTACTGCACAAGGTTTGGCGAGGCAACGACTTAGCCCAAGATTTGTTCAGGAAAAGGCACCGAAAAGGAATTCAAGATTCAAAGAGGAACATCAGTCTCCATTTAATCTTTAGCAGTCTCCCATCCAGCATAACCGTTAAGGACTGGATGGGCTATTTGCAAAGTACACACACAGGCTGAGCTCCTGCAGCAGCATCCCAGTGCCAAGGGATGCTCTTCTACTTTTCAGACAACATGCAGCAAAAACATCTCTTAGCATCTGTTCTCCAGGTATTTTTGCTTTTGTCCCCAGTGGTAGTGGGCCAGTGATTTGGGTAACGATACCTGTGCAATCACTTACCAACAGTCACTAGTTGGTAGGGGTTTATCCAGCCACAGGTAGATCATTGTTTCCTGCTGGATGAGGAGATGGAGGCTTACAACACCTTCATGATGCTCAGAACCACAGTTTTGATGGGCTGCCGACAGGAAGTCTTATGTTCCCCTGGAAATCAGGGTTGCTGCCTGCTTTGTCCAGGCTGCGTGTCCAGCCACGGTTCATGAGTTCACCGCTGTGGTATACTAGGCTCAGTCAGCCTGCTGGAAAAACACAAGTAAAAACAATTAAGGAGGGCAATCTTTTTGGCTGGATAATCCATTGCAGACCTCTGGCGAGGTAGGGACCTCCCAGCACAAAACCTCCGTTTTGTCTCAGCATCCTGTGCTGACATTAAATCCCAAGTGCCACAACACTGTGTGGCCTGAGCCAGTGCCCAGATGGCATAGGGGAGTTTTCCACCTATCCAGGCATGGCCTATGCCAGGCCCTGGCAACAGAGAGAGCACGATGGGGTGCAAACACTGAAGGAGGTTCCAGTTTAGCTCTCATTTCGCTCAGAGAGACTGAGCCAGCTATGCCCCATCCACTCCCTCCTGCAGGCACTGTGGTGCTCCTGAGCCAGCCCCACATGAGAAGGCACCCACGGCCTTCTGCATCAGAGGTGACAGTGCCTGTCTCCCATCCTTCAGGCTGCTTTGAGCCTGATGGGGTCACCTCACTGCCCACAGCTCTTGCGGCTCTCCTGCCCAGAAACACCCAGTTTCCTGCCTGTTCCCCCAGCAAACCTGATCATGGAGGAACTGGTGAGTCCTGTGGTCCAGACCTGTTCCCTCTTAAGCCACAACCGGGTCTGCCCAAGGATGCAGGAGCAGGAGTTGATCACAACCTCTCCTCCAGGAGGATGCTCTGGATGCCTTGGTGTCCCACAGCACAGCTCTGCACTTTGCATGCCTCGTGTTCCAGAGGTGCTTGTGGGGACGGTGGGAAGCCAGGATGCATGAAACCATCTGCAACAATTATGCTCATGCTTTCAGGGCCATTGGTCCCATGAAAGAGCCTTTCAAGTAGAGCAGAGTCTGGGCAATCTCCTCTGCATTTGTAGGCTTGAAGTGCGTGCCTGTTCTCTAATGAGCTTTATTCATGTCAGTGTTTCTCAGTATTATGTGCAGTATCTGGATAAAATAACCCTGTCCCTCAGCAGGGACTCTCCAACACAGCGGTCTACACAAATACAACAACAAAACTCGGCTGCTTTTTCAGGCAATAATGGAAGTCGTTCAGGATATGAGCCAACTCCCATCTCTTTTAGCATCCACTTAGCCTCTACTCCAAAGCTTTTTGGAAACCCTTAACTGGTAGCTTTGAAGCATTTGGGAAAAAATGGTTTCCCCTCTTCATTGATGTACTGTCTCTTTTTTCTGCCAAAACCCACACTTTTTTTTTCAAAATAAAAACCCACTAGTGTATGAAAGCAGAGCTCATCCTCCAGGGAAGGGAGAGCTAGCAAGTAACAGCTGACAGAAATAGAAAAGCTTCCAGGAAATAATATCTTCAGTGCTGTTTTATCTGCTTCATCATACTGCAGTCAGAAGAGATTTTACCAGGGTGCATATAAGTCCAATTAAAGCTTTCTAATTTTCACAGACCTCACCAGAAATTATGTCACGAGTGAAGGTCATGAAGATCTCATGGAGACTGTTGCTCTTCACAGTTTCTGCAACCTTCCTCTCGTGACTGTGATGAGTCTGGCTGTGACTTACTATGCCACACAGTGTGGCTCATACCAGGTCCTGCACCTCAGGAGCACAGAGGTGGCCACTGGACAACCATATCTCTTCGAGAAATTCATTAGGGAGGGACAACAGACCTTTCTGGTGAGGTCTGCAGGAAGGGGATGGTACAATTGTACCCATTTGGCTGGAATTTGTGGCTAAGAGAGCAAGGACACTAGGGATGTTCACCTCTCCAAGGCCCACCAAGGGTCCCTCAATGTGCAGCACTATAGGAGGTGTATAGGAGATGAGGGGGCAGAAAAGACCTCAGAAGACAACCCCTTCTGTGTAAACAGGGTCAGGGCCACTTCTCCAGTGACTTGAGGACTCCAAGCACTCGTGGTCCCAGTTTCCCACAGGTTTTGCTGAAATGCCTCCCATCCCACCACATTTGAGATCTCCAGATGACTCAAACAGTCAGGGCGCCTCTTCCGAGGCAGATGTCTGGGAGGTGTTTGTGATCAGCTCCTTCCCAGCGGTATATTCCAAATGCAAACCTGGGAGTGCTGTGCCACTGAGTGCACATTGCAGGAAGGGCTGGTTAAAAATCCTGAAAACAACCCCAACCCACCTTACTTTTAGCCAGGAGCTTGCTGAGGTTACAGAGGTGACTTTGTGAGAGTGGGAGTGGAGCTGCTGAGTGCTGCCCTTCTGCCCTGCTGTTGCCACACAGCAGGGTTACACATGGGGGAATGCAGCCCCGGGACATCTCCATCAGAGCAGGAAGTGAGCCACATTGCTGAGTCCCCGATGTCAGACCAGCATCTCCCAAGCTCAGGAAATCTCAAGGTCCCAGCCCCAGTTTTCAATTAATCTTTCCCACAGGGAAACCCATAGGTTTCAAGCTTCTCCCTGAGCAGGGACCGAGCAAAACCTGACAAGTCTGACTTACAGACAGTGCTAGCTTGATTTTGCAAGCTGCCAAGCATGGCCCCCGTGGCTGGCGCTCAGCAGGGCTGTGATCAGCCTGGGGATGCAACCTCCCGCCTCTGCAGGCACAGCCTTGTGCACTGGAAGATGTTCTTTGGGGAGATTGGCAGCAGGTCGGGCTGCGAGAGCCCTGCTAGGACACCTGTGTCCCTTTATGGGTCCAAAGGGAACGTTTCTCATTATCTCTCCTCGCAATTTAATTAATCTGTGTTCAGTAATGAACCTTAAAATTTCAATTAAAAACATCATTACTAATCAGGACAGGATTCAAAACAGTCAAGGGGCTCTCGATAGCTTTACAGTGGCAGGAAGTTTGGGTTCAAGCTATCATTTGTGTGCACTGATCTCTTTATTTTGGACACAGCGTTTTACACTCCAGCGAGTCTCTCCTCCCCCAGTTCTGGCAAACCCAGGCACAGGAGATACAGCTCGAATTTCCTGCAGGCTTCTGCTTTCTACAGAAAAACACAAGCCCCCAAAATAAACCCAAAAATGGAGAAGTTGCCAAAAAAATCACCAAAAAAATATCAGCACCACTGCCCACTGGCGTTACTCCCTGTCCAGCCCCTGCCAGAAGCAGCGCGCTCATCCGGTGGTTAGAAGCTTGTGAAGGAGATGTGCGTATCCTCAGCCTGCGGAACAGCCTGCCTCGGCATCGCCGAGCTGCGCCGGCTGGCAGCAAATCAGAGAAGCTGCAGAACGCAAGTTCTGCCCCAGTAATGTCAGTGTAACCCGACCCAAACAAAGCATCCCTTCCCCTGCCCAGAACAGAGCCTCCTCCAGCGGGGCTGGATGCAGCTCATTGTGTCCTGCTGCTCCCAACACCACGAGGCCAGAGAAAATTACAGCACTCCCAATGCCAGCCCTTAAAAATCTCTCCTGTGACTGTAAATCCCGAGCCAGGGGGCTAACATAGCCCTTCCCTGGCTACAGTCCACTGAGTAAAAACTGGTTCATGGTCAGAAATCCAAGGAAGACGCTGAAAAAAAATAGCAAAAGTAAGAAAGGTAGGAAGGGGCAAAAGAGAAACCCATCCTGTCTGTGTACCCCACGTTGCCCATGTCCTTTAAACTATGAAAGAAAGAATAAAAAGTTGGAAGAGAGTAAAACCGATTTTTTTTTTTTTTTCCAGAGGAAAAATATACCTCCAGACAGTTTTAAGTGGATCGGGAAAGCTCAGCGGGAGAGG
>NW_010418259.1:25362-31046 GCF_000710305.1 Buceros rhinoceros silvestris | reverse complement strand
AATGCCCTGGTAGTGCAACTTCGAAGGGAAAGACAGACAGAGGAAGGCAAAGCCATAATTTTTTATCTGATCCCTCAACATTCGGACTGTAGTTTTCAAGCCTGGGCATGCAGAAATGTTATTTTTCCATTACCTAGCAATGCCACAAGCCTTTGCTATTTAAATGAGCTACAAGTGGGGTCTTCCAGCGTGGTCAGCGCAGACATTTCTGCATTGCCGTAGAGCTGCACGGGGAAGGTCTCTGGAGCACTGCCTGTGCGTTATTTCCCAGATGCACAGTTGCACGCTAATCGTAGCCTTTTGTAAAATGCCCGGCAGATTGTGTTATCCAACCCAGGAGGTAGCTGTGTAATGACACATTTTGCTGCCAGTGCTACACCAGACCAAAGCCCTTTTTGATCACTGAATAGCCACATGGGCCCATGGGATTAGCTAGGAATGGGGCTGAGATCTCCCACAGATGTGCTGGAGATGCTCTGACTGCCCAGAAGACACTTCAGGTCCCCATTCTGGTCTGGGGAGCAGAGATGCGCCGATGCAGGACAAACGGCAGCTCCAGGTTATGTTGGCACCTCCACCAAATCACTGAACCTTCCTGGGTCCTATTGAAAAAATACTGGGGTGAGGAGCATTGCTGGTCTGTGCTTCCTCTGGAAAACTCTCATGCCCACCCCTCAGAGTCAGAGGCCACCCTGGATTGAGGTGGAGTGTCAGTTGTAGGAAGGTTTTATTCAGTGTTTGTCATCTCACAGAGGCAGTAGACATTATCTGCAGCCTTGCAGTACTAATCTCCGCCTGGTTAGTAGGACGGGCTCATCATAGAAACCTTGAAGCAGGCAAAGCCAGGCAGAGCCCCGCTGGGTTCCCAGTGATATTTGCAGACAGCCTTTGAGACAGAACAAGTTTATGAAGAGCCACATCCACAGTGATGCTGTGACTGTCCCCGTCAAGTGGTGAGACACTGCACAGATGAAACATGAGTCCCTGGGTGGGCACTGGAGACTGAGGCAGGTGATACCATGCAGACGTGCTGCCGATGCCAGCACTGCCTCCAGCCTGACAGGTCTGGAAAAGAGTGGGGATCAAGGTGGACTGAGATTTGCACGCCACTCAGGCCCCAGAGCAGAGGACATTCTCTCACACGCATATCCGAGCATCTCTCTTTCCAGTTTCTGTGTCCTGAATTTCTACTCTAAACTGACCACAACAGACACAAATTATTCCCTGAGGCACCTTCGCAAATAGTTTTGAACTGTGGACCTGGTGAGAAGAGCGAAGTTTGAGTACAGCTCTGTAAAGTGCAGGCAAAAGCCCCATCATCCTAGCTGCCTCTCCAAGGAGAATGCGACTGAAAAAGGGTAAATGGCAACTCCAGGAAAAAAACCATTTCATTTCATTTCATGTGCTGTTTCCAAAGCCTGGCTAGTCTACAGCTGGGATAATTAGATTTCAGACATAGAGGCAGAATTCACAGAATAAATTATTAATCACAGATTGTTTGCCCAGTACCAACTGAGAAAGAAGTGAGCATTCAAAAGGCCAGCAGCTCGACGGCATTTCTGCTGCATTACAAAAAGCCAAGGTGCAAGCACCGGTACCTACAGCTCAAGGATATTCTCCCCCTTGTCCACCCTGCAGCCTCACTCCCCGGGTTGAGATGCTGAGATGCCTCCTTCACATGCATTATGGCACACGCCTGGACGACTAGCATGGCCGTGCCATCGCTATGCAGGAAGAGCTGGGCTCTCTTGCCCAGCAGCAGGTGCTTCCCAAGCATCTTTTCAAAAAACCTCTACCCGCACACGCTGGGCATGACCCTGGGAGGGTTTGGTCCATGTACGGGAGGTCTAATCCCACTCGGTGGCTCCTGATGCTGGTCTGTGCCTTTAGTTACTGCCATGCTTGCCCACAAAATGACCATCCTTTCTCTGAACCTGGCTGAGCTCGTGGCTCAGAGATGTTTCGTGGCAAGGAGCACTGGAGCAATTTTGTGTGGGGCCCACACCCAGGATTACAGCTTTGAAAAAGGAGGAAACATTGGAGCTTGGCTCAAAGGAACGTGACCGTGACCTTAGCAGGAAAAGAAAAGAGCCTTTTCTTTCCTGGTAGAAAGCATCTGATAAAAGCCTGAGACCAGTGGTATTAATATTAGCAGTTTTTACATCCTTCTTGTGTGTGCTTGGACTGAGAGATATAAATCAAAACAGCAGTTCATTCCAAGAACAGTTTATTTTTATCCGAGAAGTACGTGCTGGTGAACCAGATATTGGTATGTTGATTCTGTTTGTTGTGATTTATAATAGTTTTTATTGTTTTATAGTATGTTTTCTGTTCTGGAGTCCTTCATTTATCTGAGTCCATGGGTTTACATTTTTTGTTTTGTTTCATTTCTTATGGATGGTTTTAGGTTTTAGTGATTGGCTGCAGCGTTGTAGCACTTTAATGCAAAAGAAGAATGTAAAACCATGAAAATAAGTTCTAAATGGGTTTGCAATCAAACATATCCCCTCTAAATTGATCTCTGTAAGGTGGAGAGTAAAGCAGCACAAAGTGTTTCTCAATATACCCCTTCAATCACGGCAAACCCTCACCAGAGTCTGGGACCAGCCTGCGTTCCTAGAAGCAACACATCATGAGCCAAGGTCTAGGGGAGGTAAAGCAGGCACCGGAAGGCTTTGGAGCCCTTGGTTGGCTGATACTGTGCACAGGATGGCATTAAAATTGTCAGCCTGAAATGTTTGCTCACCAAAACAAACGCACGGGTTGAAGGAATGTTGCGGAAAGGAGGTGGTGGAAACACCATCTGCCTCCAGCAAATCCTGTCTTGCTGCTGCCCTGAGCCAGTTAGAGGGCGTTCCTACAAAGCAGCTTGCACTGGGCCCACGTAGTCCTTTAATGTAGCTCTACAGCGTGGCATGGCATCCAGGATCCCTTTGGTGTCCGTTGTGCCCGCTGCTGGCCTCCCATCACAGCACAGACACGAGGACAGAGCCTGCAGCCACCTCGACCTGGGAAAATGCCATCTTTGCCAGCTCCCATGTTACTGCACCAATGCCAGCGGCCAACCTAGTCATACGCCAGAGGAGGGAAGTCAGGGGATGATCTCTATTCCTCCATCCCTGTCTCTTTTTGTTAGCAAGTACAATAGACACTGTATCATCAGGAAAGGAACAGCCCCAAAAGCTATGCAGAAAAAAGGCTGCATTCACAGCCCGGCCCCCAGATTTGCTCAGAGTCCCCTTGGCCGTCCCGAGGGAGCGGTGCACTCCCTGCAGGTTATAACCGGAGTCCTTGGAAAACTTCACAGAGGTTGGGGGTTCAGCAAAAAGGAGGGTGCGCTCTGTGCTGGGCTGTTCATCAGTACGACGCCTGCAGGGAGAGAGAGCACAGGAAAAAAAGAAAGGAAAAATCACCTTCTTCAAGATTTATGAGAATATAAACTCGGATGCTGAGATGTTCCTATCACCATCTATGAGGCCCAAGGGATAGCTTTGACCTAATGCAGAGTCGGATGTTTCTCTCCGTTATGAATTCAGAAGGTGATCTGAGGAGTTTAAAGCAGAGGCATACGAGTGCTTAAAGCCGAGCACGCAGGAGCCTTGATGCTGCCAGCTTCAGTCTCAGTGTCTTATTTCTACTGCAGAACCCAAAGTCTGTCCTGACTCAGGGCAGGCAGTGAAGGTCCCCCACCCCGGGCTGGCAAGAGGTTTTGGGAAGGGGCAGGTGGGCAGCCAAGTCCGAAGCCCACCTCCTCAAAGGCACATGGACAACTACCACAGCAGCAACTGGGCAGAAGAGATGCCTGCCCCACTGGAGAGGGGTTTGCTGCCCCGTGGGGGAAGTACTGAGATGGGGTTTGGACTCTGCCCTGGTGGGTTTGCTGCTGTTACATCCTCGCTGCTCCCCCTCAGATCCTTTAATTCCAGTAGCCCCCGGTGAAGGCATCCATCAGGGAGGCCAGAAGGATCCTGGCCCTGCTGTAACAAGCAGCTCTCCTTTGTTACCCAAGGAGAGCAAGGAAAAGGAATGCTTAGGGCTCTTCCAAGCACCCCAGTGCCATGCAGAGGAGGAATCCACACCAAGGAGAGAGAGAGACCCTGGACCCTAATAAGTCTTATTAAAAAAAAAATGTAAAATAAATGTGTGTCCAGGCCAAAAAAAAAAAAAAAAGTGCAGTGCCAAGATGAGTTACAGGGAGGAAATTTTTAAAACACACAAAAGAAAATATCCCACCTGAAGATTTTGTATCTACTTTGGAGCAGGATGGAGGGATCTGGAGCAGAAGTTTCTGTAAGCTGCTACAGACTTCCCGTAAGAGGCAGGGAAAGCAAGGAGAGCCTTACCATTTCGGGTTTCTAACCCTCCACGGGAAACCTGTCCGCCCCTCAGAGTGATCCCCAACTTCACTAATGAAACAGCCACATACATTCCAGTTAAGGTAATCTCCTGCCTTAATAATTCATGGCCTGCTTTCAGGAGAGCTTGAAGCTCGGAGGAAAACTGAAAGCTGCTATATACATTTCGATCAGCAGCACTGATCAGTGCCTACATTTATAAAAAAAAAAAATCAGTGAAAGCATTTTTATTAAGCTACAGCTACAAGTAATAGCTCCTTCCAAGCTACAGAAGTTACATCTGGTTTATTTATGCTTTTTTCTTCCCCTAAGACACATAATAAAAGCATTATCCTGAAAAGAAGAGAAAGATCTTAAGATAAAAGGAGCGCTACCTGACAAAGATGTTTTTAACAGCCTGGCAAACCAGAGTGCCTCATATAGGCATTGTTCTCAAGGAGCTGTCCTTCAAGGGAGACACCTCCATAGATGGTTTGCATGCCTGCTTCCATATTGTCCGTCATTATTACTATCATCATATTCTTTAATTGTCCTAATTGCATTAGCACCAGCAGATATTATTCCTGTGGGGCCTTGGATCTGCTGAGACTTTGCAGACTGACGGGTTAAGTGAGAGGCAGACAGATGAAGGGAGGTGTGGGAGGACAAGATGACATGGCCAGCAGCAGCCAGGGATGACCCAGTCTGCCCTGTCCCCTGAGCTATGGGTCAGGCAGAAACACTGCTCCCCTAGGTCCACCTGAGCACTCCAGGTCTGACCCCTCCACCAGCAGATACAGCTCTGTGCTCCTCTAGCAGGCAACCAAACATTCATCATCATCGTGGCTTGGCTTCGCAAACGAAGATCTGGGAAGTGTTTTTCCCATGCTCACTGCAAGCGATGAGTGCACCCTTCAGGCCTGCGTGGTGGATTTTTTAGGTGAGGCGCAGCGTGCGCGAAAGTGGCTCCACCCTTTACACCTGAGGTTCATCTGCCAGGGCCTGGCAAGCTTGGACGGTGACAGCGAAGTCCTCGGGTTGTAGTTTTGGTTAGAGTATCCTTCTCTTAGATGGATGAGCCTTACAAGGCTAAACGAGCTCCATCTGCCCGGGTTTGGAGTCAGAGTTGTCCTTCTCCTAGGATGGTTGTCTGAAGGCTAGTGAGCCCATCCTGCCCCTGGACACACTTTGTCTGACCCTTCAGTTGAGACCTGTCTGGCTTGGGAGACCCCACCGGAGGCACATGCCACCACCAGCACAGCTCTCAACCTCACAAGGGCACGCAAGCTCCTCCCCACAGCAAGTGGGTGCCCGTGAAAGAGTCGCTGCTCTACCTCCAGACATCACAGA
>NW_010418259.1:16786-25325 GCF_000710305.1 Buceros rhinoceros silvestris | reverse complement strand
CCGTCCGGGCCCTGCCAAGAACGGGAGTCCTGGAGGTCCAACCAAACATCGCTGGCCTGACATCACCCTGCAACCCTCCCTCCTTGCCGTGTCCAGGGATCTCCTGACGCACAGCCTTTGTCCCCCCTCAGTCCCTGCAACTGTGAGAAGTTGGGCTTCACTGAAAGGTGACCATGGTCTTGGTCATTTCCGCGTGCATCTTAGAGGAAGAGTGAGGGCTGGCAGGCATCGGCTGCTCCAGAGCTAAACCCTCCTTTGCCTACACTCAGCTTTCCTCTCAAGCCTGTTCATCAATGTCCCTTCTGCCAGCCCCCAGTGTGCAGCACTGTACAGCATCCTCAGGCTCTGCTGCGGCCTCTGCACACGGTTGTTTGCACAGGGCAGCGTCACTTGCCCCAAACGCCCATGCTCAGTTGCATACCCAACTTACCAGCCATGGGACAGGTTGCTCCTGGGTACTACTTGCTCCTGCTGAGGTCAGGAGACATTCGTGTCCTGGTGTCTGTGTCCATAGGCAGACTTTCTCATGATGTTTATTGGCTGAAGACCAGTATGGGCATGGGTTGCCTCTGAAGATCTAGTTCCTACCTCCAAGCTCAAAGCCCTGCTTTCCTGAGACATCTGGAAGCAATGTGGTTCATCAGACAATACCCGAAAGTACCTCCAATTGTACTCTATCTCCTGCTTCCTGGCAGAAACGGTGTCTTCCTTAAAGTGGCTGAGGATGAGATGCTCACCTAATTACAGGTGAGATGCTGTTCAAATGAAGCAGAGCCTAAAAGATAGAACAGGGTGGCTGTAAACAGGCTCATGGAGGTTCAGAGGGATGCTCTTATATCTACACCAGCTCTAGCTCTGACCCTTTACGATTCAAAGACTCATCCTTTGCTGTAAAAAGTCTCCTTAGCAATGCATGGTCTTGGAAGCCAAGCAGTCAAAGCACACTTGCAAACCAGCATATGAAGAGCCAGCACGCAACCTGCAATCCTGCAGCGTGTCCTCGTTTGCTTGTATCCGTGACCACTCATTTGCAGCCTAGCTAGGAGAAGCGACAACATTGTGAGTCTAAATTAGTGCTGTGCTCCACCTGAGTGAGTGCATCTGCTCTCAAAGCCACGCTGAACAGCAATGTCTGCTTCAGAGTCCAAAGAAGCTGTGCCTAGGACAGCTAATAGCTAACAGAGAACATGCACCAATCCAAAGGTCGTATCAGAAGTCAGATCCTTTCAACAACTCGTGTTTCACACATATTTGTTTCAAAACATGGGGAATCCCCATTGCCACAAACTCTGCAAAGCCCATTTTAGATTTCAGCATCGGTTTCAGCTTCAGTGATACTGCTTGTCACTAGGTTGCTCAGGTTAAAGACATACTGGGCGAAAAAGCATTTACCTGACTAGTTTGTCCCAGAGTGTCATCAGGTGTCGCTTCTGCTCCCTTTATCCACCCACATGAATGGATGCCTCCCCTTCCTTGCTAAGGATACACCTCTACAGATGAGAAGGTGTCGGGTTTTTCTCCTCTTTAGCCGAGACACTCCTTATTTCATTTTCTCACCATACCCACCCCTTTTCTTTCCACACACCTTCTCCGTTTTACAGGGAGTCCTGGATTTTGGCAAGGTTTTGTAATCTTTTATGAGCCTTGGCTGATTTAACACGATTCTCAAAGATGACTGAGGGATGGAGATAAGCATCTGACTGGGAGAAGAAAAAGTCCTATAAATTGGCTTCCAGAATGTTTCAGAAACTGGTCTGAATACCCTCAAGATACAGACATGGCCTGACATACCACTGGGGTCTATCTTCCAGGGACCAGAAAGATGCCAGGTCCAGAAGGACTTAGGTTATGAAACACATGCAGCCTCCAGCTGTTGCAGCCATCAAAGCGGCCCAGGCAGGACCTGTACTGCCAGCCTTTGAAGTTCCTGGGAACTCTGACATTCTCGCAGGAGGTTTTCCCTGTCAAGATCCATCTCCAAGAGTTACTGCCTGAGGACAAATACCATGTCCCTACAAATCTCCAAAGCTCCCCAAAGCTCCCAGTCTCCAAGAACTTCAATACTGTCTTCTAATCCTGTGATTTCCAAGTCAACGTGGGATTTGCTGAAGTACTGCCTCGTGCCACCTGGATAATAGTGGCTAATTACACCAAAAGTCTCAACGAACCTTACAGTGTGGATCTGACTCCCTGTCACATTCACAGCCATTTTACTTTTATTTCAGGCAGCATAGAATAATCCTGCAGTCAATTACTCCCACTTCCAGCCTTTGTGCACTGCCAGGTATTTCAGACACTATGAAAGACTCTTAAAATATTCTGAATGGCTGCTCCAGGCTGCTGCAAGCAAACACTTAACACAATACACGGAAAAAAGAAATATCCCTCTTTTCACTGAAGAAGTCAGTGGGCTGCATCTGTGATGAGGCAGTATCTTATTTTGCAAAGCACTATGACTGGAGCAGGAGTTCGAGCTAGGTATCAAATGGGCTCAGTACGGCAGATTGATGCTGCTGAAACTATATTTACTGATGCTGCAGAGTTCAAGGCTAGACTAAATTGGTCAGGAGATGCTCCTTTTTAATTTCACCAGGAGGAAAGGCAGAAGAAGAGCTAGGAAAGGCACAAATAGCTCAGATGCATCTAGGGCCAGAGTGGAAAGGTGCAGAATCCTGTAGCAATAGGTTTAATAAAACACTGATTTTTATTTTTCCAATCTTTCCATTATTAAATGCACCTAAAATTATTTTGGCTTCCTCTATCCGCGAAAGGAGACACGCAAACCCCACACCGGACATGCAAGGAACAAATCTAGAGGCACAAATGAATTTTTTACCACAAGACGTGGCTTTAGCTACATTTCTACCAAGCTGCGAGGAGCCAGCAGAGATGGTGTGAAAATCAATTTGTATCCAAATTAACCAAGACTGCAATGAGTATCCTGCTCCATTCGATGCTCTCTCCATCGCACTCCGCTGCTTTACTGCCTGAACCTGCTGCAGACATGGGTGTCTCAAAGCTGCGGTGGAGATGCAGGAGGATGGAGAGTGGAAGGTTGCTTGGGAGAGTGAAGCGCAGTCACACAGCTGGATTCAGGGCTGTGTTACAGAGCAGCTGCTAAACCTCCTCTTTCAGACCTGACACCTTTCTCTAGCTGCTTGTGAGGGGAAAGACCAAGCACTGGTGTCTTGAGCCTTGTCTAGGAGAAGGTCTGACCCCAAATTATTGTTCAGTCCATCCACACAAACACACACTTCTTCCCAGTAAGAAATTTCAGACTGACAGGAAAAAATTAGGTCTTTTCTTCGAAAAGAAGGTGCAAAATTTCAGAGACCTGGATGGAAACCTTCTGCTTTGAAATGTCTCTTACTAACACTGAAGGGAAAATACAGAAGTGTCAGCTCCACGGAAGTGTGTGCAGATAACCTCTCACTCCATCAGAAATTTCTGACTCCCACTCTGAGACACTATAAATAGCTGTGTGCACAATTAGCAGGTTTCAGGGCAATCTATGGAAAATCATAATCCACATAAAATCGATAGGATCGGCTTTCCCAGCTGTAACAGCAAAGGTCAGAAGGAGATCAAAGAGGCAGAAGATATGACTCCTGGGACAAGCGGCAGCAGCAGCAGCAGCTCTGCAGCCTGGCGGTGCCTCAGGGCCCCCTCTGCTTGCTGCAGTGGGCTGTGGCTGCAGACCGTGCACCACTCCGCTGCATGGAGACACGTGTTTCTCGATTAAAAATGCATGGCATCAACTGTGGCTGAGGTCCCCCCAGCCGTGTATTTAATATTTTATCCGTGCGGCTGTTTGACTGGAGCGAATGTATTACCAGCCTCTCCAGCTTGCCACTGCCCCAAAGCTGGAATGACACAACCTGACAAGTTCTCTCCTTTCTCGCCTCTGCATCATCCCAGCAGCAGCAGCAGCAGCAACAGCAGCCAGGACATGGTGCCTGCTGACAGTCACCACAGCCCACAGCGTAGACAGCCTGTGCACGTCCAGCATGCCATCCGCCTCAGAAATCCCAGCTGGCTACTGCAAGAAGTGTATTTGAAAGACAAAGAAGTGTCCTCCTGGTTAGGACTTGCTTTTCCATATGAAGGAATGACTTTCACAAGCCATTGTTTGCTTCCCCCTTAAGACAGTTCGCCTTAAAGGACTGAGTATTTATTTCAGAGAGAGCAAAGCTTGGTCATGAGCTGACAAAGTGCAGAGTACTCTGAGGAATACCCATTTTACCTTCCCTTGCTTTCTGTTGCTTGGTTTGACCAGGAACTGCAGCATTGCAGTACTCATGAACAACACCGTGGAGGTGGCCGATGGCTTTGCGAGATCAGTTCTGTGCTCCGCTCTTATGCCCAGTACATATCCCAGGCAAGTAGGCGTGAGATCTGCTGCCTTTCAAGGCCCAACACAAAGACTTTCCTTCTGCAGTCATTCCAAGGATGAGCTATGTAGATTTGGCTCAGGAGAGCCTCGGGACTTAGTGTGCTTTAAATTCCCTTCACGGTGCTTTCTCTCTTTCATCATTAGGTCATAAACTGGATGGTGCAGGCAACATGCGATCTTAGTTTCACATTGTTGAAGATCACAAAGTATGATCTCATATAACACCAGTAGGCCCTCGTGGGTGGCAGACGTGCCTGCTCGCAGTGTGTTAACCAAAGCAAGTCTGGGATTGCAGCTGGACCAGGCATTGAGGTAACACCTGAACATGTGTGGTCAGCCCTTGGGGTGAGGCAACTTATTCCCACAGGCCATGCTATTTTTGCTGGCTCATTCAGACGTGCAGACTGTGGCTTGTTCACTCTGCCATCACAGACACTCGTGGTTGAGGGGATGCATGGGGATCATCAGCATGGGGAAAACCAATGGAGATCCTCTTCTGCCTTTCGAATCCCTACTTGGCTAGGACAAGATGGAGATGGGGGATAAGGACATGGGGAGATGGAGCTTCAAATCTTGGGCAGGAATGAAAGGGACACACTTAGGCAGTTCCTCAGCAGTCTTTCTAGCTAGCTAGCTAGCTTCAGGGTGTGTGCTGGTGTGCTCCAGATTGCAGCTTCTTTCCAGTGTGCTTGGCAAGGACATCGAGTGTGGAGGTGGAAGGAGTGGGGGTGAGAACACCTCTGGGATCCAGATGAAAGCGGATGGAGTTCAGCCCACACTGTGTTTGGAGTCCATCAGAGGCATCATTTTGTGCAAGGGGGAAAAAAAAAAGCATGTTTAAAAAAGGTAAATTTTTCAGAAATGCCTTTCCCCCCCTTAGGATGGTTGAGATGGACCTGCCCACTGCATCAAACAATTTAAATGGCTCATTGCATCTGGGGCCGTGCAGGAGCTCACCTTGCCAGTGCTTCCTTCTGGGCAGAATTTCCCTTTACAAATGTCACAGAGGAAATTGTTTCTCTGGGAGCTTTATCGCTGATGTGACAGGGAAAGACTGGCATGTGCTTTTTTAGGGGAGGTGCTTGTCACTGGAAATGACTGTGGAACAGCTTGCAGAGGGGAAAGCCCAAAAGCAAAAGGCTCCACTTAGCAAACACATCAGGACCAGATAATTTGCAAGGAAGGGGATGATATTTTAAGTTTCTTTTTACTGTCGTGCAAGCAGCAGAGTAAATTGGCAGACCCTAGATTTTTACAGCCCAAAAGGTCGAAGCACTTTGCAGCCTTGTCACCTCCAAGGATTTTGAAGGCAGCCGATGTTTGTGCAAAGCTGTTTTCGACCAACAATCTTCTTAGGTCCCATTGAGAATTAGGTGGTTTATTTTGGTTGGAATGCTCTATTTTTATGCTCCAATCACAGGGTATTCACCATCCTCTTTCTAAACCTTTAATCTTCCCACCCTTTCAAATGGGTCACTTTCCATCCAAGTACCTTGATCCCTTTACAGCAAAAAAATATATAAACCTAACAATTAATGAGCAATTAATACATTAGAATGCTACAGTTGACTCTTTACATCGTAATTACTCACAGCAAAAGGCACATTACCCATGTCCATTTTAAAGGCATGTTTTATCTAGTTTTCTGCTGCTTGGTGGGGTTTTTTAGGTGAGCAATACAAGCTCAGCTGCATTTCTGACTTTGACATGCATGTCTCAATCAAGCTTTCGAAGCAAGAAGTGACCCACAATCAGAGAGAGAAGATGCTTATTCCCTGACCAGAGGTAATTATCAGGAGATACTTGAGCCTTTGATACTTGGAATAGATTGTCAAGCAGAAAATCAAATACGGCAGCGCTCGTGGGGAACATGGCTTTCTGTGACAGCAGCCTTTCTTTTTCAGACAACAGCAAGGACCTTGCAGTTTACTTTCGTTATTTTATGCATTTTTCTGATGTTGTGATGTGATGGGTTTTAATTACCCTTCCTGCAACATGTGATTGAACACTGCAACACCGAGGGCTCTAATAGTTGCTGCCCTCCTTCAGGAGCTGATGGGAGGCTCTGGTTTAATGGAAGCCATTAGAAGGTGTGCAGCTTTGTGATGGAGGGCAGGGACGTGGAAAAAGAGGTTCCCTTGCTTGGAGAACTCATTGACAAACTTCCAAACACTCTTGTATTTTGTGTGTTTCATGACATCCTCTATGCTATGAAAAGCAGCATTGCAGAGAACTAAGGTCATAACAGGAGAGATCAGAGTCAGGTGCTCCATATCCTAGGGCAGACTTACTCAAACTGACCTTCTGGTATTCCCAGAATTTGATTGCTCAATGTTTAAGCACCTTGGCAGAGTGACAGTGTGCCCTGTTGGGATGACAGCCTCTCCAAACCACTGGGATAGAGGGAAGAGATCATTTTAGAAACTACCGAAGTGACTTTGGAGTCAAAGTTAGGCTTCCAAAAGCCTTTTAAACAATCAACATTTGGGAAGAGTTCACCCAACACTATGGACCAGGTCCTCTGGAAATGAGACTCGTAGTTCCATTGATCCCATCAGGAAGATGTGGATGACGTGAAAGAGGTATAATTGTCCCTGCTCACCAGCAGATCCTCCCAAAGAATCTGCTGCAGACCCTGCATGGGCAAGGTGGATCTGGGCAAAGAAGGACCTCCTCTTCATCTTCACATAGGGGAAGTTCACAGCTCTTGGTGCCAGGGTTTCAGGTCTCTGCAGATGTGGGCAGCCACCAGGATGTCTGTTGGTTTTGATTCACATGTTCAGGGTTATCCACCCGGCTGTGCAGATTCATCTTAGAGAAATGTAATGGGAGACGAATTTTTGGGAAACAGATCCATGCTTCAGCTTCTACCACAGACCTGCACCATGAGGAAGACTACCGAGGCACTAACAGATGTTCCACTGATGGAAAGCCATTGAGGGAAAGCAGAGATTCACACAGTCCTCTCTAAGGATCTCATCTGCAAGGGAAAACATGAGGAGCAAATGTTCTCCCTCATTAGGCTCCAGCACAAATTCCTCCCATGTAGCTGCTGTAGTCTCAGATGATGTGTTGTTCCTCACACGTTCAGTGCCCTCTCCCCCTGCAGTGCTCTCCTTATACACACCCCGAGATGGGTTGCAGCTGTAGGAGCCAGCTATACATTTGCCAGAGACCAGAAACAGCTACTGCAACTGAATCTGGCCCTGGTGCTCTACATTCGTCCAGAGGTTTGAGGTAAATTATTATTTCCTTTCCAGCCTGAGGCAGAAACATGTTAACATGCAGAGCAGCAGCAACATCTTTGATGGATCCTTTCCAGCCTTGGTTTGAAAGTGGAGTTACCTACAGGTGAACAACTCAGTGTGCCCTTGCTGAAGGATGACAGAGTGTTTCAAGTCACTGCAGTTTACACTACAGAAAAAGGAGAATCATGCTGTGCGTTTCTGATCCTGTGTTGCTGGATCCCAGACCAGAAATGCTCATGATAACACAAGAGAAACACAGCAGCAAATACGTATATACTCTGCTGAGCACTGCAAAGAACAGGAAAATGTGAAGAGAAAATGGGAAACTGTGGCAGCACTTTTTACCCTGGAAAATTACCCAGGGCAGGTGTTGCAGTGATAGACATCCACGGCTATGCAACACCCTGGGATAGCTTCACCAGTAACTCCGGGGGCAACATCTCTGCTTATAAAACCAGCAGGTGTTTTCCCATGCAGGGCAACATGTCACGTGGGAAGTGAGAATCATTCTCCAGTTCACATTGAAGAAAGCATCCAGGTGGGCAGCACGGAAAGGCTCACATTTTCAACATGAGGCAGATACTTGGGGAAGCTCTTCTGATATCCCTTAGAGCTGGAGCGAGCAGAAATGTTTGGGAACTCAAACGGCATCCGCAAAAGGCAAGACCCTTGTCAGAGTATCCCTTCTTTCCTCTTGAAGGCCACAACGCAAAGGGCAACCTTTGGTTCTTGTCCCTTGGCGGTACCCAGATGGTGCGGCCAGGAATTTCTGGCTGGCAGGCTGTGTTTGGAGATGAACTCCAAAAATCCCACGAGCCTGACATAAGCTTTGCTTAAACACAGCTGGGCTGACTCTTTCAGTCTAGTATTCACCAGACTCCTGTCCTAGGTTTGACCT
>NW_010418259.1:2841-16714 GCF_000710305.1 Buceros rhinoceros silvestris | reverse complement strand
GCGGTGGTTTCCTGCTGACCTCAAAGCCTAGCAGGGCTTTCAATGTTTCTGTCCCCCAGTCAAGGAGGAACCAAGGACAATTCTGACCTCAAACTAGAGCAGTGACTTTGCAGGAGACATCAAGGGTTGCATGCTTTGTTGGTGAACAAGTCAGCGTGCAATCAACGGCTGTTATTTAAGTCCATTACAGTCTGGGAAGCAGAGCAACATAAAAACTTAGAACACCTACACAAGGTACAAAATCTTTAGTCATCACACAGAAATTGCCATGTCTACCTGGGCATAAAATGACTAGGAATAACCAGTCCATGCCACTGCTTGGGAGACATGACCATTGTTCAGAGGAAGGGGGAGAGGCAGAAGGAAGTTACTAGGTGGCATTTTCAGCGAGTTTTCTAGATTCAGTAGTAATTCTATCAGACGTCAGGGAGAAGGTGCTGGAGAAATTGCTTGTTTACAACGAACTTTTCCCTCATCCCCACCTGGGTCACCTGAAGCAATGTGAAAAGCTTGCTTTCTCATCCTTGCAAAATATGTATTGTGACCTAGAAATCTCTCAGGGCTGGAGCAATGATCCAACAACTCAGAGTGGGGTAGAGGAGCAGGAAAGAGACAGGGAAGATGTTCTGTCCCCCCTGGGACCAGCAAGAAAGCTGGGAAAACCTGTGTGGAGAGTGGCCTGGAGGAATCTCAGGGTATGTCTTCAGCTTATGCACTGCCATTGCACAAAGAGCTTGGCTCGGCTTGCCATGGCATGCCAGTGTTCTGCTGCCCCTGAGGGAAGAGGATGCTTTAAAACACAAGCAGAGTTAGACCTGAGGTTTGAGATGGTAACAGCTGAAAGACAAGCAGGGTTTTGAGAACCTGCAGACAGCACAGCTGTAGCCTTCCCCAGCCATTAAAACAGGATGGCTTTATTTGCCATTGCGGTGAAGACAGTGAGATGGGAAGCTTAAGTGTCTGCCCCAGAGGGGCAGCAGGTCTGCTTGCATGTTTTACAGGAGAAACCACAGCAGCAGTGATGATACTGCCCAAAGAGTGATGCCTGTGAAAAAGGTGAGGGGTGTGGAAAATGGAAAACACAATAAGATACTGTGCCAGCCTCCATGCACCTCCCCGCCTGCACACAGATAGACCACAGGTAGTTTGTGCTAAGTTCAAGAGGCAAAGGGATGCTTTCAGCTTTCCTGCCAGCCTCATTCCTTGACTCCGTACAGGAATTTTCCATAATTCCTTGATGCTTAATGGGGAGTTGTTCACCTCCAAGCTGTACGGACAGCAGAATGTGACCCCAGAAGTCTGCAATGACTTATTAAACCCAATGAGCCTTAAAAGAGAGTGAGAAGGAACTGGTGACAAAACAATTCTGTTGTAAAGCCTTTTTGCAGTGTTGGGCTTGGTTTTGGGGGGAGGACTCAGTGGGTGGGTGGGAGATTGGGCAGGTTTCCTACAGTATTTTCCATTCCTCTCTCTCACTCTGGTAGACACAAGGACAGAGCTTCTGCTGCACACTGCAGCTACACAGGGTCCCCAAAACGACCCTGAGACTGCTGACTTCATTACACTCCTCTGCATGTTCAGGCCTCTGTGGATTTCTTTACAGCAGCTTTCTCCTGGGGGTCCACGGGTATGTTTGGACACACCACAGTATCCAGAGACCCATGAAATACAGCTCACTGCTGCAAGGGTTTTGCCAGTCCTCCCCAGGAAAGTCTGCTTTTCCACTGTAGATAGGCTGGAAGTCTGCAAATCTAAAGGGGGATGACCCTTTAGATGTGGACAATGGGGTCAATGGCTGGGGGGTACAAATTCTGTTGTGAGGATTCAATGTGGGGAGAGGCCTTGCCAGTCTGTATTCCATTCACCAGCTTGGAAATGTGACCTCTTAAAGGAGAACTTGAAAATGCAATTGTCTGCTTTTCCACTGTAGATAGGCTGGAAGTCTGCAAATCTAAAGGGGGATGACCCTTTAGATGTGGACAATGGGGTCAATGGCTGGGGGGTACAAATTCTGTTGTGAGGATTCAATGTGGGGAGAGGCCTTGCCAGTCTGTATTCCATTCACCAGCTTGGAAATGTGACCTCTTAAAGGAGAACTTGAAAATGCAATTGCTTCTACAAGGGGAGAAAAAAAAAAAAAAAAGAAGGAAAAAAAAAAACCCCAACCAAAAACCCCCAGAACCATTTATTTCCATGAGCCATCATTTCAAAATGTGGGTGTTCAGCACCTGGCAGCCTATTTTCTAAGGATATACAGCAGCACAAGGCAGGATTGGCTCTGGAGCCACTCGAAGAGAAGTGTCAGGACCAGGCTGCTCTGAAAAAGGGAGAAGAGAAAGGAGAAAATGATGGGGAAGAATGGCAGGGTGTCTAACACTTTGCATCTAATGCCTCCACATGGCTGCAAGTGCCGTGGCAATTTGGCCCTGATAACAGGGATGAAGAGATGTTGCTAACATATTGCTTCCTTGTCAAATGTCTCACTGGTTTTGCAGCCAAGTCTCCTGCCAGAGAGGCCGCAGCAGCGCCTCTCCGTTACTTTCATATGCAAAGAGGTTGTTAACTCAATTGCCAATAAAATTCTAGTGGGTGGAGAGGAGGACATCTGCCTGTCTAGTCCTGTGCTTGCCAGCATGGTTCTTTTATTCCTCCAGAAGCTGTGAGCTCCTACTCGAGCTGGTATTTTGACAAGCATTTCTGTTTTCTTGACACAATGGGCAAAGTGGGCACAGATCTCGCATGCCACTCGTAATATGTTTTCTGTGCCGTGATTTGCATCCTTTCTGGAGGACGCCTGGCACAGCGCTGAACAAAGCAGAATGAGCAGCTTGGACAGTGGGTTTAGTCTGACATGTAAATGTACTGCTTAATTATGTGCAATCATGTTAGGGAACGTGAAGAGGACGCTTTGCAGGCTGTGATGGCCACAGGGCTCTGACGAATTTGGGGGCGATGGAAGAGGCTTTGGAGGAGGGAGAAAAAAAGGACGGGGATAATACTGAAGCAAATGATTTGTCATCAGGAACTGCACAAAATGGTGATGACTGTTTGTTTTAATTATGCAACTTTACTCTTGGCTGCTGCAGACCCAAGGGGATGAGCTAACTGAAGCTGCAGCCCCTTAAGAATACTTCCCCAGATCAAAGGGAGCTTACGGGGCATCTGTGCTCTCAGCACAGCCGCAAAGCTGCCCTCAAGTCCCACCAGTGAAACTGCAGCTGAAAATTGAAGCCACCATATTATTAGGGGTGGCAGCCTGGTCAGCAGGAGTGGGGTAGGTGAACTTGATACGCTGTGGCTTGTGACCAGACAATGTGATCTCTCCCAACCCTTTCCAGCCCTAAATTTTAGGTAATCTCTGCTTTCACAGCTGAGGATGAGCCACCACCTTTGAGAGCACATGATGTGGTTATATCTACAAGAGGAAGCCAAGCAGCCAGAGGAATTACTGCGGGAAAGGTTTAGGCACGGCAGACTGTACAGATGGTCAGAGCCAGAATCTCTCAGGTATCACAAAGGGCACAATCAGCTCTCCTCCATCCTCATCTTCCCTGGCACGCTCCGTGTGCCAACTCTGCTGCCAAGCCTCATAAATTTCCCTCTCCGAGCACTGCTCAATGGAGGGGTGTTGAAAGACAGTCCAACTGCACACTCCCATGGCTGCCCAAGGGCACAGCGGCCAGGGCTGCTGCTCTGCCTTCACCCCAAAACCAGAGTCACCCCCCCCTCCACTTTTCAGGATAACCACAGAGCTGAAGGACAGCTAATTTCATGCATTATAAACCAGATTCGCTTTAGCACAAAAAAATAGCAGAGAACTTTCTTACCTCTCTAGGGAACATCTTGAGACTCAAGCTGTTTTATTATCTGGGTTAGTTTGACATCCGAGAGGAGAAGATTGCAATCTGAAATCTGGAATGGAAAGGAGATTAGTCAATGTCATTTCCTATGTTCATAAATAAATGACCAAGAGGAGATACATGTCACTCTGTTTTCATTTATTGGGATGAAGGTTCATGTTTAGAACAAAAGATCGGCAATTTATTGTCTTATTAAATTTCTGGAGGCTTTTAATAAGGTGCTGTGTTACTTTGACCAACTTACCATTCTGTAATTTGATTATCCAGTCTTCCCAGTTCTTAACTGATAATTAATTTGAATAATGTGCAATGAATTGAATGATGGAAGAGAGAAAGATAAACAGATGGTTGGTCTATGCAGCTAGAAAACATTTAACAGGGGAAAAAAACCTATCACATTTGAAGCGTAACAATATACTTTGTTCGTCGCTAAGAAAGGACAGTAAGTCTATAAGTTGTGGCTCTCGTCTTCAAATTTTGCCCTGGAAAAAGAAAGGAAGGAAAAGATATTGAGACTGCAGCATAAAAAGGTGGATGGGAAACCGTGCAAGGACTAGAGAGCTAGCAGACTTGAAGCCTGGCATAGCCTTCACGGGAAGAGAGGCATCCAGGACACAGAATTTGTTGGAGGTTATGTTGGTGTGGACAATGTTAAATTCAAGTTCTCCTTTAACGTGCAAAACAGTTGAAAACAGAAACATACAAAGCCGCAATACAAGGGGACTCTGATTCCATTTAAAATGTGGTTGTTTGGGAGAGGTCTCTGTACTTTATGTTCTGAGATTAATTCCTTGCTTTGTTTCGGGAAGATTCAACTTCAGGAAGCTAGAATAGGGAAATCAGCACTGAAATGCCATAGCTTTTCTTAACCCCCTGCAATGTCACTCCCTAAAGCCTCACTGGCCCACCCCTGACTACTATCTTCAAAATTTCCACCAGCCAACAGGCCTTTGGGTAGAAAGTGGGCAGAAAGAGTTTCTGCAAGAGGTGCCAATGTCTGCCAAGATGTGTTCAGGAGCTGATTCCTACCGTGACCCCTCAGCAGCTGTACCAGGCTGCTCCCTGTGAGCATTCACACTGATTTTTTTCCTTTCAATGAATGACATTTCAGCCTTCTAATCATGTTTTTTTCAAGACATGGCCTCTGGCTGCAGAGCTCTTCCTTCTGGTGTTTCTGGCCACATATTTTTGAGAAGGGATGTTACTTAGATGTATTCATTTGTCTTTCAAGGACAGTCTATACTTACGGAGACAGGAGAGAGTTATGACTGAAGGTAATTCTGGCTCTGACTCCGGAAGGGTAATAGGAACAAAAAAGCAATATATTTGCACCCATACACCCACAGATGTCAAAGGCTTTGAGTGGAGCAGCCCAAAGCATTACATCACTTGAAAGATGAATCAGTAGCCTGAAAACACATTTGTTTTATTCCTTGGTCAATGCCATGCTGGTTCCAGACTTGAAAGCAACAAAGGGGTCTGCAGACACTGCTCTCTCCTTCCTTCATCCAAGCTAAAACTGTAACATTTTGCATGTGGAAGATGTCTAGAACTTATCCCCACACTCTTATGTTCAAAACACTGCCCAATGCTAAACCCTCAAAACACTACTTAGACCCCAGAGCTCATATGAGGTGTCAGAAATCCTTCGGTGCTGCTGCCAAGAGACCTGGTGGAGGACGGTATTCTCAGCTGCGGGATCTGCTTGTACACAGGCTGGCAGGCGGGCAGGTGAAGTCTCTAAAGTCTACTGTTGTGGGTTAGGATTTGGCATGGTTTCAACAGCAGGGGGAGGAGGCTGCCACCTTTGTTTGGTGTGGTTTTCGGGGCCGCCGGCAAGGTCTGTGTAAGAGGCTCCGTGAAAAGAGCACGCCCCGACTCTAATTTTGCTCCCACCGCTGGCCCAGACTGTGGCAGTCAGTGCCTCTGTGCATAAGCCTGTTCAAGAGGGAAAACACCTTTCATTTTCTGGTGTGTTCTTTCATTTTAGAGGGGGTGGGATGGAAGAGGAAGAACCACCACATGGTCGCCAAGGTAGCACAAGGAGAAGCTTGCGGAATACACACTGGTACAGCGATTTTCTTCCTTCGGTATATGGCAAGTGGACTAACGCATCGAGCACTGGCAGGAGACGTGGGCTGGCTGTAGAAGGCCTGATAGAGGAGCAGACAGACTGTAAAGAAAGAGAGCCCAGCAGAGGAACGGACACGGGACTCCTGAAAAATGCAGTGACTTTGAGGTTGAGTGGATCGGCTCAGTGCTGGGGCAGCCAAGCCCGGGAGCAGACCCCTCTACGTGGACTGGAGGTTAATGCTGGACTGTCTCCTGTGGGGGGGAACGCCACATGCCCAAAGGGATCCTGTGATGTATGTGTTCCATGGAGCAAGCAGCTGGACCCTCACGTGGAGGCTTAAAAATGACTGCACTCCCCCAGCTGTGTTTCCCCCCAGGGTAGCGGGGGGTGGTGAGCATTCCCCTCGGGGTGGCTGGGGTGGTGAGGGTAGTACAGCAAGGCCCCAGAAAAAGAGAGAGGCTGGGGGGAAGGTGTGTTCAAGATCCTGTTATTCTCTCTCTCTGCCCTGCAATAATTTAGCTGGTGATTTGTTTGTGGTTTTGTTGTTTTGAATTAAATTGATTTTGTTGCCCCTAGTCCAGTCTGTCTTTTGCCCACAGCCATAAGTGGTGTGTTTAGCCCTCCCTTATCCCCCGCCTTGACCCTAAAGTAGTTGTTTTATTTTCTCCTCCTGGAGGAAATAAAATGACTGTGTGCCTCTAGTCGCCAGCCAGGTCTAAACGGCCACAAATACTTACCTGGTCACTAGACCTGCTCCTTTTACCAGGGCTCTGGCACTGCCTCATATGGTGTCTGGAAGCCAGAGACAGTATTTCAGGTCTGCAGGCGAAATCAGTGCTCCCAGATCTGTATTTATGAGCTGGAATTTCAAAAGTGGTGAGCTGAGGTGAGCAGGATAACAAAGAGAAGGGAGGAAGCCTGGGGATACTTGGTGGCAATGCTCAGAGAGGTAGAAAGTGGCAGAAGATGCAGTGGGGTGCACCAGACCTGACCCAGGAGGAGCTGATCTCCACCACTCCCCTCCCTGCAGAGATCTGGGCGCCTTGGGCCAACATCCATCTATGTCTTGCTCTGTACTTAGAGCAAAGCCCCCACGGTGAAACGGGGTCCACCTTCTCCATTTTCTCCTTTGTCTAAATCACAGCCCACGGACCCGTTCCCCACCACCCCCGGCACCTCGCTAGGCAGCCATTTTATATGTGTCCTCTCTTTTGTGTAGGCATCCCAGAGGCTTAAAAACAGCCTTCTGCCCACACTTGCCTTCCTGCCTCCATGGGAAATAGACGTTCAGTCTCACTCGGTGAAGCCCCTGGGACATTTTCAAAGACAGTGACGGTTCACACATGGCCAAAGATTTATGGGTTTGGACATGAGGACCAGTGCCGAAATCACCAGAAGCGCAGATTGAACTCCAACTGTTCATTGTTTCCCATCTAACAAACCCTTTCACCTCTGCCAAGACACTTGTAAAGCACCGGGTACCCATAATAACGGGGATCACAACTCACCACGTGGCTTTCAACACTGTGTCTGCTAGGATGATGCATAGTTATAACCACAACAGCAGCTGCAACATGACTACTCCTTGCACAGTCTTTTCCCAGAGTTCCTGAGGAGACACCGTGCCCAAGGTCAAACAAAAAACACAATAAGTTTTAATAAGGCTTACAAAAAACATTCCTTCCATTTCTTCCAGTTTTCCAACTCCTTCAATGGAGTAAAGAACGAAAAACATCATTAAAGAGATTTCCAGCATCCATCAGATGCAAACGGATTGCAGCAGTTCTAAAAAGGGTTAAATTTTCAGCCTGAACTACTTGGCAGAATCGCTGAAATCATTATTCTTTTATTCATAGCAGTAATAAATAATAATAAACCTAAACATCCCAGTGGTCCCCACACCTCCTGCATTTCCCTAGCTGCAGATCTCAAATACGGATAATAATTACAGCTTATCAAATCATCCCATGATTAGAGACAACAAAAAGACATTTCATATTGTTAACTTCCTTGCACAAGAGGGAAAAAAATCAGGTCATAGGGGTATTAAAAATTTATATCTTAGCATTTGACTTGACTCATCTCTTAAAAAGAAAAAAAAACAGCATGTATTATGTATTTAGGCAATTCCTTTTAAACCCTGTCTCGAATGAGCACAGGATAGGCCAATAACTTGATAGATGGATGGCTCTATCTAGCCAGTGTGCATATTTTATACACACATACACGTGCATACGCTTAATCTGCACTCACACCTATATACACAGTCATATACGTAGAGAGAAAGGTATAAATCTATTTATATCTCCTAGCTGAAGACAGATGCAGAGCTAATGCTGAATATCTCTACATGGATAGCATCTTATTTAGACCTGACAGCTTTAGAAGAGTAACTTTTTTGCCAATTTTTGTGGAGTTGCAGCAAACTCAGCAAAGCTTGGTTCTAATTAGCTTCCTTGTTCTTGTTTATCTTTGCTGGTTGTTTGGGGTTTTCTTTTTCCCTTTGGTCATTTTTCTATCTTCCCTGGTCAGAAAATACCTTGACAGGGGAAAAAAAGTCCTCGATTCCCACACAGTGGCTGAAGTGCAGGTGACTGAAATAAATCAAGCCAAGCAAGAGGCTAAATTTTCACCTCATTGCTCAGGAGATTTTGGGAGGAAAGCAGCTGCTGCTTGGCTGATTTTCAGGACCCACATTGTGCCCTGTTCGCCAGTCCAGCTGGGGCTGCAAATTTGCCCCAGGAGCTCTTAGAGCACAGGCAAAGCAAAGTGCTCCGCGCTGGGTAAGTTTGTGTACACAGCACGTATGTAAATATGCACCAGTCCTCTGATAAGCAGGCCCAGGTTCTCTGCCAGTGAGGGCTGCCCAGAATACAAAGAAAGGGTTATACCTGCTCTGCATAAAACCGAGACTGCAGCCACTGGTCTCTGTAGGCAGCCCTGCTCCAGGCATGGGCTGGGCAGGGGAGCCTTGCAGAGCTGCTGTCTCCCCTGGGCAGGTCCCACCCGATCCCCTGTGCTGCCAAAGATGCGCTCAACCACCTGCCCAGTTCAAGGGGAAGACGAGCAACTTGACTCCACCATTGCCCAAGGCTGCCTTGATCTTGGTGCCTACTATGGTCAAGGGAAGAAGATGCCTCCAAAACCCTCTGAATACCTCCTGGTCGCTTAAAGCCTTGCTTAGAATTTTCTTCAACCAGTTGTAAAACCCAGCTAACATCCTCACGGTACTCAGAAAAATCCTTCCACATGTTTTCGCGTAAAAATCCATTTTCGTAAGAGACGTAGTTCCATGTCCAAGGGTGTCAGCACTACATCTTTCCAAAATGCTGCTAGGTATCTTAGAAGGGCAAAGACTGCAGAGTGCTGTAGTGAACATCTCTGTGTAAATGCCCTGGCGTCAGCCTGCTGTTTTCAGGAGAGGTCAGCATATTTACATAGATGCGTTAATAGGGCAGCTGCCAAAATCTCCTCTAAGATGTTTTGAAAGCTTAAAAAAAAAACCCCTCAAATACTTTTTTTTCAACATCTGCAGTCAATGAAAGGAGAGATGCAAATCTGCTGTCATTTGCATGCAAATTTTTTTACATCAAATCAGTGACAGAATGCACAATAAACACTTTAAATTGAAATATTCCACGTTCACTTCCTCCTAGCCTTGCATGCAGCTGGGATCCAATTTTCATGCACGGCTCCACACAGGTGACCATCCTCCAGCGGCTCTGAAGCCAGGAAGAGTGTGGGGAAGATGGAATTACACAGAGGCAAAGTAATTGGAACCAGCTCATGACTCAAAAACCAGCTGTCATGAGAGAGAGTAAAGATGAAGGATCTTCAGAAATAAATGCTGTTGAAAGAGTCTGTATCTGTCTTAAACCCTAAAGCATCCTTTATGATAACTGCTAACATTTTGATCACTGGGAAATATGATAATTGGTTGCCCTGGAGTCCATTACAATCAGGAATAATAGCAAATATCTCTGAAAGGCTTGTTTGCTACAGGCTATAAACAGCTCATTTGATGTCCAACAACACTGCAAGGGAGGGCAGTGCTCAGGACATCCGTGCAGAGGTGGGCAAAGGATGTGCAGCAAGGCTAAGGGGGTTGCTGGGATCACGTGGGAAGCGCAACAGAGCTGAGAACCAAGCTGGGTTCCCCCAGGTGTTACAGTCTTGCTTTTATGTTCCATCGCCATCCTGATTGCCAGTCCCATACATCCCCATCCCCATCCCCATACTCATCTCATCTCCATACTCATCTCATCCCAACCCCATCTCCATCCCGATCCCTATCTTCATCCCAAATCCTATCTCCATCCCCATTCCTACCTCCTGCTCCATCCTTATCTCCATCCTCATCTCCATCCATATGTCCATCCCCATCCCTATCTCCAAACCCACCCCCAACCCCTTCCCCATCTCCATCCCTATCCCTATCTCCAGCCCCAATCCCATCTCCATCCCTATCTTCATCTCCATCCCCATCCCCAACCTCATCCCGATCTCTATCTCCACTCCTATCTCCAAACCCATCCCCATTTCCCTCCCTGACCCAGCCCCATCTCCATCCCATCCAGAGTACTTTCTGTTTCCTTTCCAAATGAGACACAGCAGCCCATCCAAGCTCTGCATCTCCAGCTTTGTGTGAAATAACACTGATTTTAGGATACACACGACAGTGCTTCAGTCTGCAGGGGTGAGCTCAGCCACAGCTGCACATCAGTCTCCTTCTGCCATGACTAACCTCACCACTGCACCACGCATGTCCTGGTTTCCCTTTCAGAGTCTGTTGGTTTCTGTGACGTACTCATAGCTATTTTCTGTAGCTAGTGCTTCACTTTCCTTTCTGGTAGAAAGTTTCCTGATGTCTGACCAAAATCCTTCCTGCTGTAATTCAAACCAGCTCATTCTTGTCATAGTTGGTCAGCTGAGTATTTTTGCTGCTGATTCCAGCACCTCCTGGCGAGCCCGGTGCTCCCCTCACTCCCACAACACTGGCCTCTGTTGAGTTCAGCCTGCGGCTTTCCCAAGGAACGCACATTCTCCAGGAGAGCAAACCAAAGGCAACGCTGGTAAATCAATTATGTTTTTAATAGCCCTGAGGCTGGTCTGCCTTTTGCTCCTGCACGATGCTGCCTGGTGCTGAGGGACTAGGGCAGGTTGGTCCATGTTGGTCCCACCTACATGGCTAGTGGTGTAGGAGCTTTTGAAAGTTGCCCAGGTCTGTCTCCACTGTGCAACGGCTGCTTGCCTGCAGTGCAGGAACACCTCACTGTGACTCACAAGCTATTAAAAGCCACATTTCCCCCTGTATTGCTCTACCTAAAGATATAGATAGGCGTCCAACAGTAAAGACGCTTAGGCTGGTTAGTCAGATCTCATTGGAAGTTAAGCACCAAATTCACCTGCCTGTTAGAAATTAAATGCCTTTTGAAATCAAGCCTCAGGCATTTCTGAACTCCTTAAACAAGCTGGGAATCTCAGGGCATCCAAGACACAGGTCAGAGAAAGAGAGCTGCGTGTGTCTTCCCATCCTCATTTCTGCACGTGGCAAAGCCTCTGAGCCTGGCGGAGCAGGGAGGGCACACACAAGAGAAATGCTGGTGAAATTCCACACCAAGAGCCAATGTTATTGCCTACTTGTTGCACCACTGCACACAAATACTGGGGAGAAATTCTCCAGGCTGTCAGAAGCCCTGCAGAAAAGAAAAGAAAACAGAAAAAGCCCTGAAGGGTCCCAAATTTATGTGTTTCTTCTTTGCCTGCAAAATTCTCTGCAGAGCCCAAGAAGAAATGTGAAAGATAGGGCAGGAAGGTGTGATGGAGCGTTACCTGCCACGGTGGTGTTGGTATGCACACGTGTGTGTGAGCGTGCATACACACGTGTATGTGCTCTCCTCTGGCTTCCTGAGATGAAAGAGAATTCACACACGCTATTCAAAGGCCATTTAAAACACAAGTTTGCTAAGCTGCTTCTTTTTCCTTTGATTTTTTGTTTGTTTGTTTCTTTATTTGTTTTGTTCTTGTTCTCCACCTAAGAAATTAAAAACCTATTTGAGACCACCTTATCTGGTAGGTAACGGGATAATTGGAAATGCCTTGGTATAGCTGACATGTCCAAAGGTACACAGAGGAACAGCACGAACGTCTCAGAGACACACACAAACTTAATAAATGTTAGGGACAAATCTAATAACCGCTTTGCCCTCTCAACAGCTCTTTAGCTGATATAAGTGACAGTGTTTTCCCAGTGTTTTTTCTGTTACTTAACCCTGTGAGGTTGCAGAATCTGCCGCAGCACTCTGCAAGCACCCGTAGAACACCCATGGTCAGCCATTTGCAGAACCAGCAGCACATCTGCCTGAGGTCTCCTTGGCAAAACTTGTCAGCTGCCTCTGGGGAAGCCCAGATGTTGCTAGCTGCAAGTAAGCCAGCAAATATTTCCTTCCTGGCTTATGTGCCCATAGGCAGGAAGAATGCTGCTTGTGACAATCTCCCAACTTTTCTGTGAGAAATATTTGAAAACAGTTCAGAGCTTCCTGGCAAATGGTCAGAAGAGTGATGGCACCAAGTATTCACAGAGAAACGGGCAACATCATTCTGGCGTGTCACTCCTTTTTCCGTTTCCCTGCCCATTTGGTGATCTAGAGAACCGTCAAGGTTCATAGCCAGAATCAGGGTGCAGAGGACCCCTTGCTTCAAATGTGGAGCACTAGGAGAGATGTGGTTATCAAAAGCCCGGCAGAAAAATGCGTAACCGGAAGCAGAACGGGTGACAGCAGCTGGTGGGAAGCTAGAGAGATATTGTTGCTCCAACAGAGGCGATGTGCAGCAGACTTCCCCTGCATAGGCTAAGAGCAGCACCCATGAACTTGCAGTGGTGTCCAAACTTGCTCCATTCTGCAGGAGAGCTGAGCGGTTTTCAAGGTGGTCTCAGGTGACAGCAGAGACCAAAGAGCAAACCTCCTCCTGCATATGTGCAGGAAACCTTCTCCCACCTGAGGACTGCAGCCCTGCGCTCGGGAGCATCCCACACCTCTCTGTGTGACACCTCACCATTAGAGAGACCACATCAGGTTCATCAGGCTAAACCCTTGCTCTAGAAAAAACATGCCTGTGCAGGCAGTTATGCTGGACTAGGCATAATAAAAGCAATGCCAGTTAAATTTCCTCCTGCACAAGCAGGTTTCCCTGTCCTTCCACCTCCCATATACTTTGCATTTTATGGTAAAGCCTTTAAAAAAGTTGCATAACCTTATGCACAGGCCATTGGTTTGCTTGGGGATGGCGTGACTGATTATCTGTTCAAAGGCTGTGGAAAATTCCCTCACAGGGCTGTGGAGTGAAGGTGGCCAGCCAAATAGTTCAGCGGCCTTTCCCACCACTGGTGTCCATCAGCCCTGCAGCCTGTCCCAAGCACCTCTCCCCAGCGGATTTGTTGTTGTCACCAGCAGCAATATTTTGGGTGGGAAGGACCTCTGGAGGTCCTAGTCTGACCTGTGCTCAATGCAGGTAGAGCAATGCTGAGCTGAGCTCACCACAGGTGTGCTCTGCCCAAGGTGAGCACCATGCAAGAGGTGATGCATGCTGCTGGTCCTGACACGAGGCTGGGAACCATTCATTCTCCTAAAAAATGGGTTTGTGGAGGCCATCAGCTATAGCACAAGGGCTGGTGGGGGCAGGTGGCACTTGAAAGCGCTTCCTGAAGATGAAAGAAAGAAATGGGGTGCTTCAGCATGGGAGATAAGTAATGGAGAGCACACGGGAAGGTCCTGCCTGAGCCCTGCCTGCATCCCCTGTGGGCAACAGGGAAGATGCAAAGCCCAGCACAGAGAACTCCAAGCAGCCAGAGGTGTCTGCTGATGAAGGCGCTGCCATGGCTCTGCAGTGAGCTGGTAGCAAGGTTGACCCTGGTGAAGGCAAACCGCCTCAGCAGGCA
>NW_010418259.1:1010-2753 GCF_000710305.1 Buceros rhinoceros silvestris | reverse complement strand
CATCCGTTGTTCTGTGTTAGGAGTGAGTCACCGTGCCAAGCGTGGAAAGGAGTTTCACACGTGAAGACAGCTTCAGCAGAGAAAAGATTAATCTGCCCCTTTCCAGGAAAGAGCTTTGCAACCTGATTGCTCTCATATCTGTTTATTAAACAAAGGTTTGGGAGGAAATTCCTTGCTGCGGTGACAGACTGCGTTTCCAAGGTTATCCCAGAGCACAAAGCAAGATGACAGTCATTTTTCGGGGGTGTAATTAGAGAAAGCATGTTAGCAGATTAATGTTAAGCAATATTTGCATATGTTAATATCGTTGTGGGATGGTGCTCCTAACCAGACTGAAGACTGCCCCTTGCAGCAGGCAGGACTGTGTACACGGAACTGTTCCCAGGGGATTTAAACACCAATCCAAAGCCAGCCCAAACCCAGCCGTAAGATCCTCCATGACTGCAACAAGCTTCCTGTCATTGCGTTTCTGGAGATTGCTCTCCCAGTTGCTTGTTGCACCTCAGGGCCTCTTCACAGAGGCAGATTTAAGTCCGACATCCCTCCGTCACATGCGTTTCCTTGGGTTTGCTCACCACTGAAAGCAGCACGGTGCAAACCCCAGCCTGGCAGGGCTTGGGCACGGCGTGGACAGGGCGTGTTTCCAGGTTCCCGTAAGTGCCTTTCACCACATGCTCCATCCTCAACAATTCCCACCACCACCACCAAAAGAGCCCCAAGCTCAGCCACTCCCAGCTCCTTTATAGCCATTTTCAAGGTTCCGAGACTTAACTGTGAAGGCTGCAGACACGTTTATTATCTTTTTTCTAGTGCTGTCTGGCATTTGTGTATCAGAAGATTATATATATGTCAAACAGGGGAAAACTATCTTTTCCTGTAACAGTTGTAGAAGCAAGTAGGGAAAAAATATATAAAAATATAAAATCCTGTGAACCATATCGAAGGCTTTTTAAGTGATCCATCTTGAGCAATTAGGAAGTGTCAGAGGCAATGTGCAGATCCTGGGCTCGCTATGAGTGCTGGGACAGGAGCAGGGTGGAAGGGTCAGGCTACCTGAGACACTAACACTGCCGCTGCCTGAAATAGCCTCAAAACATGAAACGCCACCCTCTCCTCTCCCAAAACGGAGGAAGAAAAGCAAAAAGGGAAGGAACAAAGCAAGACAGCTTGCAGCATGCTAAGTGAATCAGAGCAATGGCCTTTCTTTGCCTTTCGGGGGTTTTATCATCTCACGTCTTGCGAAAGCAATAGGTGTGAACCCGCCGTGGAGCCCTGCCAGGTTTTCAGTGCTTGCTCTGTGCCTCCCAATGCTGGGGATAGTGGAAAATTACCGGCTTCTCCTCCCAGCACCACCACACAAGCAAGCTTTGGCAGGGTGAGGGAATCAACCACTGGCATGACCCAGGAAACACAGAATGGAGACAGCATTGCTACCGCATCCTGTAGAGAAGGAGCTGGTGGGCACGGTGTGCTCATGGTGCTCTCTTCTCAGTGGGGTGGGCATGGCATCTCCCTGCTTGGCAAGGTGGCTGCACTGTTGCAACCTCACCCCATGATGGCCAGGAGCATCCCCTGCAAGCTGCCGGCTGCACCCCCCAAATGGTGCCTGCAGTAGACAGCAGATGACAGGGAGGAGTAGCACAGTGCTGGCCAGAGAAAAGTCTTAGTGGGAAGGTAGAGATGGAAACTGGGGATGTGTGGGTCCTCCTCTCCCATCCCATGGCTTGCAGTCACCCTTGCGCT
>NW_010418259.1:481-884 GCF_000710305.1 Buceros rhinoceros silvestris | reverse complement strand
CGTGGGCCCCGGGCCCGGGGGGCACCTGCAGCAGCCAGCCCCCACTGAGATGAGGGGTGGCTGCTTCCAGGCCAGTGGCTGGAGTGGGAACGCAGCTCCCACCATGCTCCGGCAAAGCACACGGGCTCACACCGATGCCACTTAGGCAGCCCAGCCCCATCCAGCTGGGTGGCTGGGACACAGAACGACAACAAAAGAAATACCACAAAGTCAAACAGCATCACTGCCCGGGGCAAAGCCTCTTTCTTTCCTCTTCCACCATTGTTGCTGCTCTTATGCAAATTATCAGTGAGCAAGAGGACCAGGGGTTCTCTGTAAATCAGCTTAGCCCAGTATTTATTTTCCTTCCAGCCCCAAAAGCTTCTCCTGGCTTTAACACTATCAACCTGAGACATTCTGCCCC
>NW_010418259.1:0-291 GCF_000710305.1 Buceros rhinoceros silvestris | reverse complement strand
CAGATGTTTGCCGATATGGCAGAAGGAGGTGGCCAGACCTTGGCTGCTCTCTGGCCTTCCTCCCATGAAAGTTTCTGCTGTGGAGTTATTTTTACCAGGAAATCCAGCTGCGGTCAGTCCCTTTCTGGCAGGTGGTCAGTCCCTTTCTGGCAACTGCCCAGCCCCGAGGATGAGGAGCACCAATCACCTGCAGAGCATCTTTGCTCCGCCACCACCACCACATGCTGTGCTGACCTCCCTGCTGGGTATCTCTCCCTGCCCCCAGCATCGCCCCTGCCCCCAGCATCCACA
>NW_010418258.1:6429-6683 GCF_000710305.1 Buceros rhinoceros silvestris | reverse complement strand
CCCAGCCCCTTGAGCTGGAAGACAGAGACGGAGGCGGAATGAAGCCCCGGTAATCCATGACGAACTGGTCAGTGGCCTGTTGCCCCGCTTAGATGCACCCAAGTCTCTGGGGCCAGGTGGGATCCAGCCAAGGGCTTTGAGGGCACTGGCAGAAGTGTTCACCAAGTCACGTCCCATCATTCACCAGCAGCCCTGGCTAACGGGGCAGGTACCAGTTGACTGGAGGTTAGCAAGTGTGACACCCGTCTGCGGGA
>NW_010418258.1:5391-6245 GCF_000710305.1 Buceros rhinoceros silvestris | reverse complement strand
AGGCGTGTCAGTCTGACCTTGGTGCTGGGGATGGTTACGGAGCAGCCTGTCTTGAGTGCCATCACGTGGCACGTACAGGACAACCGGGGATCAGGCCCAGTCAGCGTGTGTTTATAAAAGGCAAGTCCTGCCTGAATAACCAGATCTCCTTCTGTGACAAGGTGACCCCCTTAGTGGGTGAGGGGAGAGCTGTGGACATTGTCTACTTGGACTTTAGCAAGGCCTTTGACCCTGATTCCCACAGCATTCTCCTGGAGAACCTGGCTGCTCACGGCTTGGATGGGTATCTTTGCAAACCCGAGATTCCTGTGTTACCTCTAGGAATAGAGGTTCCTTAAGCTGGCCTAAAGAACAGCTAAAAGAGGGAGTCCTGTGGAGATAAGACGAGCCTGTTTTGGCTAAGTGAAGAAAAGTGATTTTAGGATTCTGTGATTTTATGATGCTGTGATTTTATGATATCCTGGCTGGATGGCCGGGCCCAGAGAGTGCTGGAAAAGGGAGTTCAGTAGGCAACCGGTCACCAGTGGTGTTCCCCAGGGCTCAGTGTTGGGACCTGTTTAACATCATTACCGATGACCTGGATTAGGCGATCGAGTGCATCTTCAGGAAGTTCACAAACACCACCAGGTTAGGTGGGAGTATTGATCTGCTTGAAAGTCTGGAGGCTCCACAGAGGGATCTGGACAGGCTGGATCGATGGGCTGAGAGGCCAATGGTATGAAATTCAACAAGGCCAAGTGCCGGGTCCTGCACTTGGGCCACAACAACCCCCTACCGCATTACAGCCTTGGGGAGGAGCGGCTGGAAAACAGCACAGCAGAAAAGGACCTGGGGGGGCTGGTAGACGGCCAATT
>NW_010418258.1:0-5163 GCF_000710305.1 Buceros rhinoceros silvestris | reverse complement strand
CAATTGAGTGTGAGCCAGCAGCGTGCCCAGGTGGCCAAGAAGGCCAGCAGCATCCTGGCCTGTATCAGCAATAGTGTGACCAGCAGGAGGAGAGAAGTGATTGTCCCCCTGTACTCGGCACTGGTGACCTTGAGCACTGTGTTCACTTTTAGGTTCCTCACTTCAAGAAAGATGTTGAGGTGCTGGATTGTGTCCAGAGAAGAGCAACACAGCTGGTGAAGGGTCTGGAGAGCAAGTCCTGTGAGGAGCAGCTGAGGGACCTGGGGTTGTTCAGCCTGGAGAAAAGGAGGCTCAGGGGAGACCTTATGACTCTCGACAACTACCTGAAAGGAGGATGTAGAGAGGTGGCAGTTGGTCTCTTCTCCCCTGTGACAAGTGACAGGATGAGAGGAAATGGCCTCAAGTTGCATCAGGGGAGATTTAGGTTGGATTTGAGGAAACATTTCCTTACAAAGAGGGTTGTAAAGCCCTGGAACAGGCTGCCCGGGACAGCGGTGGAGTTGCCATACCTGGAGGTGTTTAAAAGGCACATAGATGTGGTGCTGAGGGACAGGGTTTACTGGTGACCTGAAGTGCTGAGTTAGCAGTTGGGTGTGATAATCTTAAAGGTCTTTTCCAACCAAAACAGTTCTGTGATTCGGTTCTCAGTTCATCAGAGGTTGTTCTCACACCGGGGAAGGTGTGTCTTTGCTCCGCTCATGAGGGCTGGGGTCTCCTGGCCTATGCAGGCAGCCGAGGCAGTGCTGTTGCCCCTGTGTACAACCGTGTTGGTGAAGTGCGGGAAGCTCTGCAGTAGCTGTTGGTGCTCCCCACTTGTACAGAGAGCCCAGTAGGTTCCTGCTGGCCCTCGCTAACTGCTGTGTCTTGACCCCTCTCCCTTCCACAGGCTGGGTGCACGGAATACCTGAGGTGATTAGGGGAGATTTTATCTTTGTCCAGTTCTCTGTGTCAGAAGAAGTCTCTTAAAAATTAAAGAGCGGGTATTTACAGAGATGGTGGAGTAGCTGTCCGTCTAATTCGTAGTTCTGTATGTGAAAATAGTTCACACCAGGTGTTTCAGAAACAGCATGTCTCGCTTTAATTTTCTTAAATCAGATTTTATGTTTAAGTATGTTATTTTTGGAGTGTATTTGGAAAACTTGTATTTCAACAAAAAGTCTGGTGGCTACTGGGCCAATATTGTCACTTTAGGGCTTATAGCTTTGCTAGGGACAAGGGTGGTATGTCAAAGGGATTCACCGTTAGTGGTGGTACCTCTTAGTGCCAGTTCACTGACCCGTAGCGCAAGGAGGAGTTTGCCCGTGGTCCCTGCAGACCCTTGTGTACTACTCCGTAAAGGTGGCTCTGGTGGCGGTTCACGCGGACACAGCGCAGCTGCTGTGACTCCCATCCCAGGAGCTGAGGCAGGACGCAAGGAGCACAGCAGCCCTGGCCGGGTTTGATCCTGGTGAGTTGGGTGCTCGCCTGGATGGAGCCCTCCAGGGAAAGGTGGTGCTGGACCTGCCGTTGAGCTGTGCCCACACGACCCTGGCTGAGTCAGCAGAGGGGGAGCCCTTTAATGGCAAGTGCTTTGTAGCCCGGAGTTAAGCATCGGTTTACTGCTCACAGCCGGACCTGCTCCCCTCACAGGCGGAGAGAAGTGAACGAGTAGCTGCCTGCTGACAGTCCGACTGACAGGTTTAGCAGTGACACGAGTCAGCGGATGGGACAGATGGCACATACAGAGTAACGCCACCAGCTGTGGAGTCCGAACGGCTGCTCTTGCCGTGTTCAGCCTTGTACAGTGTCTGCAACTGTCCTGGTGCCACAGCCGGCTTGCGGAGCACCGCAGAGTGCTGGCTGGCTGTGCGCAGCTGAGGAGCGATGTCTGATCCCATCACCCAAACACGTGGGGTTTCCCTTGCTTTGACAGGAGGCACGAGCTGTACAAAAGGCATTGCTCAGGGAGTTACTTGTGGACCTGGAGCAGTCTGTGTCTTGGCCTTGTTATCAAGAGAGGTAAATGTGCAGAGGGGATTATAAGGCTTTTTTTTTTTTCCAAATCTTGAAGTATTTGAAGCACATTAAATCATCGCAGGAAGATTGAAGCTGGGAAACTGAAGGTGTTACGGCGTTTATAGACATCTCTCTCCTCTGGAAAAAAGCATGTCTGGGTCTGGGTAACTGAGTCCTGCAGGTTCACCGCGGGAATGAGGCACCTGCCCAGTAGAGGCACTGGGATTAATCACTTGCTTAAGGTTAATCATGTAGTTAAGTGTTTTTCTGGGACAGGCCCATTTGCAAGTGGTGAAAAGGCCCCCAGACAAGCAGTGAAGACAGTGCGAAACAGAGGATTTTCGTCTAACGGTATTAAGTGCTGTTTATCTTGGATGGCTTGTGAGAAATGAAATCGTAGGACTGCTGCTAACCCTTCACCTCGTTCGGGAGGTTTGCAGAGCAGGACCAGGAGCCCCCTATATATGGGTCCAGACCTTATATCCGCATCAGCTGCAGGCTGATAGATGTAGCAAAAAACCCGGGTGTTTCTTTAACGCGTCTTCTGTGCTATAGCGCTCCTGGTGAGCAGGAAGGATCCCACTATCAGTCTGATACGATGTCCTCTGCAAATTTTGTTTTCTTGTAGTCTGTCCTGTCCACCTGGGGAGGAGGTGGCAGGAGAGCTCTTTTGCCCATGTTGGCTATACCCTCCAGCCTGTTTTCTTACTGGCCACTGCAGGCTGGTGCTGCTGCTCACCCTCTGATCAGCCAGGCAGGAGTGGATGACCCTGATGTCTTGAGAAGTAAATAAACTGCCTGTCCTAAAGACAGTCTCAGCCTGCAGCAAAGACTGTCTCTTTCTTCAGAGAAACTGGTGTTCACTGCTGCTCCTGGGCTTCCAGAAAATGCAGGTGCCTGGGAAAAGGGCAGTCAGCCCACGAGCTGTAGCTGGTCAGCTGGAGAGCCTGGTGCTCAGGGCCCTTGACTGAATCTGCTAAAAGTAAAAGAGAAGCTGCA
Organism: Buceros rhinoceros silvestris; assembly: GCF_000710305.1. Taxonomy (NCBI): domain Eukaryota; kingdom Metazoa; phylum Chordata; class Aves; order Bucerotiformes; family Bucerotidae; genus Buceros; species Buceros rhinoceros. Next base: position 2,169 of record NW_010418258.1, on the reverse strand, counting down.
GCTGTTTACATGGGAAGAAAACAGAAGCGGTTTGTGACACTTGTGTTTGGAAAGGCCAGGGATCAAAATGAAATCAGGAACCTCAAGGCTCTGGTCTCAATGGAGAGGTGAAAAGGCACAGCTGAGTCTGTGAGTTCCCCATGCAGGCTGTGTTCAAGGAATTTTGGTTGTCTAAGGCTTGCAATTCCTCCACACCTCCAGAATGCCCTTGCATGTTCTTGGATGCCTTTCTTCTGCTGGTAAACCATTACTGGCTTGGTCTTGCCCATGAAAAGGGAGATGAAAACCACAATCCTTACAGCCTTGGTCTTGTCACAGTGGTGCTGTGGCTGCTGTTGTCTTGCCTTAGTGCTCCCTGAGACTCTTACTCTGATGCATGGTCTTCCTGAGAGGGAGTCATAGCTTTCTGCATGTTGTTTTCACGTGACTGTCTTTCCCATCGCTTCTATTTTCCTTTTGTTTTCAAGCTTAGATCCAAAAAACAGGCTCGCTGTGCACGGCTGCCTGGCTTAGCTGAGTGGGATGGTCCTGTGCAGCTGATGGGATGCAGCCCCTCACTGGCAGCAAACTAAGCTCATAACTCTAGTATGAACTTTTTGCTTCTGACTGGATAAACAAGGAGTGAGTGCTCTAGAGGTGATTTTTATTTCTTGCCAAGGGGCTGGTCAAAGCACTCTTCAGCCCCTCGACAAACGTTCCTGTTCTTGGAGCTGTTCTAACGTAGGAAACCGAAGGCAGGAACAGCACTGCTGTAAGTGCCGGCCTCTGGTCGCTGCTGTGGTGCTGGCTTGTGCTCTCCTGCAGTGCCCAGCCTGCTCTGAGGAGCTGCGGGGGCCAGGGGCTCTCCCCAGCAGGCAGGATGAATGGGGCGACCCCCTTCTGCGACAAGCATTATTGTTACCTGTCCTCTTGTGACCAGGTCCTTGAGACCTGATGATGTTTATTTACCAGCACAGCCATCGCCCAGTTCATCGCAGTGCAGTGGCTGGAGCTGTGTGGTGTGTTGATCTGGAGTGGCTGGTAAAATCTCTGCAAGAATGTGCATGGGTGGGGGGAACAGGAAGCGAACCTCAGTACACTGCAGCTGGAATTGTGCGTCACAACGGTTTTTTGCTTCTTAATTTAGACAGACTTGGAAAAGCTTTTATATATGTGAAAATGCCAATTCTCTGGCTCATAAACTGTCTTTTCTGTCCCTCGCCTGATAGATATTTGATAATTAACCATAAACTTTCAGATTTGTTTTGCCTCTGCTGTAGAAAATCAGAGCAATGTTTAATATGAAATGGCGTCTGCTGCCCCTTCGGTGAACTGCTAAAAAAGCAGAACAATAACTGGCTTGCATGCTTTAGAAGTCACAAATAACATTTTGAACAGTTTGGATCATAATAGCAGTATTCATAACCCCCTACAGCTGGGCTCTCATAATCGAAACAGTTTCTCTATATGTCGTGTGACTTATGGCATGCCTATAATTCCAGTGATGTCCTTGTGGATAGTCCTTGATCAGCCCTATGGCCCAGTATGCGTGAATTCCTTAAGAGCATGACTACATGGTACCTCTGTCCAGTTCCGTGAAGACACAGCACACAATAAAATAAGTTTAAAAAGATTTAAATTAAGGCTTTAATGTACAAGATATAAAGGATCAATGGCTCTTTCTACCGCTATTATAATTTCAAAATTGCCATCCTTAAAAGCAGCGCACACTACCCGAGTAACAAGGACTAGGAATTGACTTCAGTCCTAAGGACCCTTCCTTCCATGACCACACTTCTTGTTTTTGCAGCAGAGCAGGCACCTGGGATCATGGCCTCCAGCAACAGAGCGCTTTCTGATAGCAAACCCTATAGGATGGAGATGCTCAGTAGTAAGATCTTGTCCTGGATCCAGCTTAGTCTTACAGAAACAGGGATAGCAGGGACACACCTTGGACAGAGCTCCAAAGGGACTGGTGCCCTATTTGGCACCGAGCCTCCTCGGGGTAGCGTTGGTACAAATGTCCGGTAACTTCGCCTGGAGGCTGGCTGCCGGTGGGGGAGCCCCGGCATCAGGGCGCCCTTGCTGGGCGAACCGCTGCTGCGTCCCTGGAGCGCCATCGAGGGCGCATCCCCTGCAGCCGCGGTGGGGCCGGGCACACCTCTGCGGAGCAGCGCTCGGCTGTGGCAC
>NW_010418257.1:0-8462 GCF_000710305.1 Buceros rhinoceros silvestris | reverse complement strand
GGGAAATTTAGCAGCCGAAACCCAGCTGCAATATTATTGTGTGGGAAACTGTGTCTCTAACTAGCCTCTGTTTGATTAACACTAACCAATCAGAAACTGTGGGTGAACTAACTCCTGTATCCAATCATAGCGCCTTAAGAGATGCACACTGTCTGTGTGACAAGGAACATACCCAATCACTGTGTAACCAGTCACGTGAGCAAGAATCCACTGTCTATAAATAGAGCAGCATTGTGAACAATAAACGGGTCTCACTGCTCACCACATTGGCGTTCGGGTGACTCTTCCCACTGCAGCTTGTGAGCTCGCTGTATATTGGGCATGTATCGCCACAAACATACTTTACTGAATCACTTTTTAATCTTTAAATTGGTTAATCATTAAGTGCTGCTAAAATTCAGCCTTTTGCTTTATCTCATACTAACAATGAATTTTGAAATTGTTGCTAAATTGTAACTGTGTCAAACATATTAATCTGTGACACTCTGAAAGTTTCTCACAGCTTCAGCCATGCATTCTGCAAGAAACAAGCTAACAGAAGACCTTTAAGGCATGAGTAAAACTGGTATGGAAAAAATCAGCAGTTTATAAGCAATCTTTGATATTTACTTTGTCCTGAGATTTAAGGGGAAAGGAGCTATTGTTCAAACAATGCTCAGAAATTTTGTTGCGATTTCAGTTCTGCTCAGTTTGATAAACATTTCCTATTCCTCAGTGTGGCAATAGCTCAGCTTCTCAAGATACGTAATCGGCCTCAGTTTCAATAACATAAAATACTGGATTTTTATCTTTAATTAAACTGAGGTAACAGAACATATCCTGACAGATTTCATTGTGCTTATCAGCAAAAGACAAAAGTGTATCTATATTGCTAACAGGCAACTGGCATGAGGATTGTTGATTTAGTGCTGTCAAGGAGTTTCCACTAGCATTATGTTTCCTATAAGCAAGTTTCTTATTTAAAGAGGCATCAGAGAAAGAATAGCTTAATCTTGAAGGAAAGTAGGACTTTGGCTTCCCACCAGAGGCTCCTTGAGGAGAATGCCAGCCTGACCTCTTCCATAACTTCAAAGAGGAGGAAGTCCATTACAGTCTAAAGAACCACCTAAAACAAGCAAGATTACGGTTTTCTTAGACATCTCTGTCCTACACAAGAAGATTAACAGAGTGTAAATAAGTTCCTCCTTCGTAATAGTGTCTTTTGAGCACTTGATTCAATTTAAACTTTGATTGTTTCATTTTGCTTCTGCTGCTTTTAACTCAAAAGATAAATACAGTCATGCAGTACCCAAACAAGTGTCAAACCCTACTGAAGAATGTGTTGAGAGCTGCACTCAGAATACCAATAAAAACTCACTACTTTACAAATTGCTTCAGTTTATCTTCTGAGAAAAGTGATATCTGTAATAAAGAAAGTGAAATGGAAACCCACGTTAGCAGAACTGTATTTTCATTATCTGATATAAAGACGCTCTCATTGTAACAGCAGTTTCCCTCTCTATTTAGCCCCATCAATTTTACACTACTAGGGTTCGTACAGGTGTTATTTGCAAACAGGCATGTGTATAAGTTTTGATCCCTTTGCTAACTGTGCCCATACACCTGAAAATAACGTCTGTGGAAAGACAGTGACTATTCAGATTCATCATCGTGCTAAAAATTGCGTGAATCTCAAAGTTCCCCAGAATCTCCGCTTGCCAAGATTTTGCAGCAAATACATGCCAACATATTTTCAGCTATTTACAAAAAGTCATGTAGAAGGGCCATGTTACATTGCAAAGATCAGCAGAGTGCACTGAGCATAATTATATATGAAAAAAAGGAAAACACCCATCAGAAGTAACAGAACTCAAACGTAGATAAAGGAAAGGTCAGCTAATTTTTAGTTGGGCAGAAGTGTGTGCGTGGGTTAGAAACATGATGTTAGAAATGGCAAAATTAACACCAAAATCGTGTCTCAAATGGTTTCAGATTGCAAGTTGGGGGGTTTTTTTGTTGTTTTCTGTCATTTGTTGCTAAGTACTGATACATGTCCTGCACCTTCTTTAAAAAACTGCTTTTTTTCAACTTTTTAACGTAAGTTCTGCTGCACTTTAGTAATAATGAGCTGTAGTAGAAGCATCATCTGCCTCGTTGCTTAGCACCATCCTTCCCATGCTTTTCGTAAGGAATTCCCCATTGCTTCCAGCTGCAGGTTAACCTTGAAATTCAACGCAAAACCTTTAAAAGTGGAGCAAATAAAATGCTCTCCTTCATCAGATTATGATTCTGCTCCCTCCCACCACAATTCTGGTGCAGGTAGCAAACAATACAAATTTAATGCTAGTACAGACAGTGAATCACAGTGAGCACTCAGAGAGAAGAAATCTGAAGACTTCCCAACAACTGCTTAGCAGAAACACATGAGCAACATCTCTGCCAGCGCTAATGGGCTCAACCTAAAACTGAGATATGTTGGCAGTATGGACTGGAACACGTCTGGCACTCGTCAAGCATAGTATTGGAAGACCTGTGCCCCTGGTTCTCCCACTTAGTACCTTTAAACAAGCCTTACACTCACCAAATAAATAAATTAAAATATCCCGTGAGAGGTCTTTTGTAGAGATTGAGAGCCAGATGCATTAATGTTATGGTAAACAGTAGATGAAAAAATGCATACCTGATTACTGAAAGCACACTGAGAAATTGAAATGAGTGATCAGCACAGATGTGAGGGCCTGATGATACTAAAAACTAAACTGGAGGAAGATTAGGCAGTTTTTGTATCAGTTAAGCACTGAATATCTGAAAGCATGCATAGAAATTGGGACAGCAGAAGTGGCATGAGGAAGTCAGCAATGTGGCCAGCAAAGGCAGCTTAGGGCTAAATTCTGGCCCTACCTTCAGACTCTTATAGTAAACGAGTGCTGGCTTCCCATCCAGTACAGAGGGATAGCATCTGTGAGGACCAGAGTGGGCGTTTCTGAGTAACATTTACAGTTTGCTCATTGGATCAGTTATGAAGGGGATTCTGTCCCTTACTGGCAATGGCATTTCTGTGAGCCACATGAAATAATCATCTTGATAGCTAGAGTTGCCAATTAACTTTTGGACCAAACCCCAGTGAAGTCAGCACCACATCCACTGATGTAAATGCCAAATTACTCGTTGATTTCAGTGGTGACAGGTGTTTCTCTTAGGTGTCTCTGCACAGCAGAGGGATCGTGCTGGACTGCCTGCGCTGAGAAAAATGTCTCCTTAGGTCCTCCATTCTCTTCACATGGAAGTGAGTGATGTGGGAGAGCTTCATTCATTCACTTGATGAATAAAGGGGGGTATACAGTACAGACTCCAAAACATGAAGCCAGATAACAAAAGATGTTACACAGATAAGTGAGAAAGACTCCAGAACTCAACAGGACCCATGTCCTGTATTCAACAGAAAGTGTGACCAAATAAATGACACCAAACGTTCATTGAGGGAAGCAGGATTAAGCAGCCATCTGACTTGTGAGGAAGCTGTATGATATGGTGGACCATGTTAAAACTGATAGGGAGGTGTAGAGAACTTACAAAACACAGAAGCTCCTAGTCTTGTCCTGTAACCCTTTGCAATAAAAGACAGCTCCTCATCAGGCTCCGAGTTAGCAGTTCAGTTGCATCTCTCCTTGTCTGCCATAGAAAAAAAATTGGTGGCAATATTTCAGGAAGTGTCAGTAATGGTACAACTCAAAGGTGATAGCAAGGACACACGTGGGTAGGTGAACGTTCACAAAACTGGAATAAAAACTTTCTCCAATGTGTGAGCTCCTGAGACCTGTTGCTGTAGAAAAACTGCTGGAAATTGGAGGGCAGGGCAACATCCACTGTTCATCTAATTATAGCTGGCAAGTGAAGGGACACAGGGCTGTGATAAATAATATTTTGAAACTTCTGCCCATGTCGTATAACAGACAGAACTGTAAATAGAGGTTGGAGACTCCAAAAATCAAATTCCTCATCTTCCTTCCCCTACCCTTAAAAAAGAGAGGAAGAGAGAAAGCAAAAAAGAAAGAGAAGAAGGAAGGGACAGAGAGGGAGAGTGGGTGGGAGGAAGGAAACTCATCTCTGAACACCACAAGGACCAGTCACTGTACAAACAGTGGGAAATATCAGGCACACCCAGTGACTTTACGGCCTAGTCACTGTCTTTCCTACATCTCCAGTTTTCCCCTCCATTTTCCGATGACACTCAGCCCGTGAAGAGCTTTTCACTGCTAACTGAGCACACTCAGCCTCAGCACGTGCACCGGTCCCTTACCTCTGCGCAGGGTGGCTTTTAGCCATGCTGTGCTACCTGACATCCTCTCACTTCTTCCCTCACAGGTATGGCCAGTTTTGCTTGCTAAATCCCACTGTAAAGCCCTCATTTTCCCGGTAGGTTGTGATAACTGCCTCACAATGCTCTTTGTTAAACCAGGTATGTAGAAACCATGCTGCACAGAAATAAAATGTACGGTACTGGTAGCTCCATGTCATGGAGATTGTGGAGTCAGATGGATCCCAGAAAACAGAGGAAGCCCTTGAATGCTTTCAGGCTGGTTGAAGGTCTTGGAAATGTTCAAAAGAGACACCAACAAAACTAATAAAAATATTTTCTTACTTATGTACAACTTTATGCTGATTGGAATTAATCAGCAGAGAAAGAAGTTTACATTATTCTGTAGCAGAATTGCTGGTAAAATAATGAAAATTTTAAAAAGAAAATTAATTAATAAAAATGTCTTCATTTTGAAAGTTATATAACACAATTATTTGATGACTTCAGACTACATTTTCCTGGTTTTTGCATTAAAAACTTCTTCAAAATGAACCCTTTCCTTTCAATAGCTTAAATTAAATTTACTTTTTCCTATGAAAGCAAATTATATTTGGGAAAGAAAACAAGTATTATTCTAGAGAGAGGCAGTAGGAAGAAGAGCAAAAGTCAAAAGAATACAATGGTACTCACTTGTATAGCTCATTTGAATAAAAATAAGGAACAGACAGTAGAAAAAGCAAAGCAAAATGAAAACCCAGTAATTAAATGTTGTCAGCGTTAGGAATGAGAATGATTTTGTTTATATCAAACACTGTAGTAAGGAGAAGAAAGAAAGAAGGAATACTCGGTAGTTACAAGATATTAAAACTGGTCTTTCAGAATATCCCAGGAAGAGACAAGCAGAACACCCTATCCTCTTTGCCGTTAAGGATGTGGAGCTCCTAGAATTTAATTCGCATTTTGTCCAATTTGTGTTCTAGAATAGGTCTTAATCAGATGAGGCTGTTCTGTTTTGTATGAGAACTGAGAAGAGGCTCTGGATATTCCTGGTGGAGGCTCAAAGTACAGAATAATTTTCATTTTCTGACTGACTAAATATATGTTAACAACTTGAGTGAGAATAACAGAGAGATGAACCCCACAATACTAATTGTCTTTGGGTGTTCACTGCAATTGGGCAATTCTATGGGGTTTTATTTCAGAAGTATAAGACCTGGGTGTTTAAGTCATCAGTCATTAGGCAAGGAGAGAAAGGAAGCTGTCTTCCCTACTAGTGAACTTCAGCTATCTTCAGAGTCACGAGAGTCTGAAGACCCAAGGTAGTACCTAAATGTTGGATTTAGTGAATTTAACCTAACAAACAGTTCAGAAGTATCCAAACTGCAAGAAAGGACATTCTGCTCAAGATGAAAAAATTAAATCATATATAGAAGCTGCTTTTACGAAGGAACACACACATCTGCCATATATTCTTACACATGCACTTACACGTAATGTGAAAATATGCCCATCTGAAGGCAGCACGAGGCAGCAATAGAGAACTTCTCCTTAGTCATACTACTTAAGGACACACTTCTTCAGAAATTAAGGCTGTATACACAGCTGTAAAGACAAGAATTGTGTAAAGGAGAAAAGAAAAGGTGTATTGATTTCAGGAGAAGGAAGGGTGAATTTTAAGGTGCTCAGGTAGTGAAAGTCATAATTTGCCAGTATTCTGGAGTCCTAAAATTCTTTAAAATTCAGGGAATCGTTTTTGAAGTTGTAAGCTGCAGCACAGTCTCAGGGTCTTGTAGTGGCGCTCGGTGTAGATGAGTGACTGTGTTCATATTCTTACTCAGCCGAAAATTGTTTTCAGTTTTCAATTTTTTATTATTAAACATTTGCATTCACAGGTTTTCTTAATGGTCTAGCTGCTGAAGCGGTAAGTTTTGAGGTTTGCATCTTTGATGGAAAGAATTGAAAATTTGACCAAGGAGTATGTCAGACAGAAATTAGAAGGATTTCTTTTTGCAGCTGTTATTTTTAGTGGCTTCAAGTAATGATTTTTGAACGCAAGGTAGTAGTACCATAAGCAAGAGAAGCATCACATAGATGTTTCATGAAACAACAGACAAAACAAAAAGATCTAGATCACACAGGCCAAATTCAATTCAAATTCGATTCTTATAAGCTGATGCAATCCTACTGTTGTCTATTGTTCATCATGTGGTAATTTTGCTTGACATCTTACACTTTTTTTCTCTGATCTCAGCCCTTCTCATCCTGGTCAGCTTAGACACGACAATGTTTCACATCCCTAGTTCTACTAAAAAAAATTTTTGATATAAGACTGCTGAAGATGGTGTTAATTCAGTCCTAACAAGCTAGAAAAAAAGATTGAGTAGTTATTCTGGTTACACAGTAGTTCAGAGGAGTTCTCTGTGGTTCCCAGCGTGTAAACTTTCTGTTGATGGAGCTTAAGGCAACTGATGCAGGTACTTTATCTTCTGAATGCTATGGGATTTGAACAGCTGGTGGGTCCCAGTGCACCACCTAAAATCGCCTGCAGCATCCTGCTTCTGTCAGAGGCTTGGACATCCTGCTTAGTGACCAGAGTTCCTCTGCTCTCCTTCCATCAGCCACAGGACTTCCCTGCTGGAACACAGCACACTTCCAAGCAATAACAGAAGAGCAGTGGGAGATCATCTCATCAGCTACTGAGCAGATTTCAGGATGATCCATCACACATTCTGGACTCCCAAGTAAAATATAGACTCAGGGTAGGAAAACATCAACCACAAAAAATACTTAATGGGAATTACAGCCTTGTCAGTGAGAGTTTAGGATGTTCTATTTTACATTAGCTGTTCTGTTTTACATTACATGTGTAAAACAAATATTGTCCTTCTAAAAATGTATTTCTATTAAGGCTGAGAATATTCTTGCACATTGATAGGATAAGTATCTAAAGGGGTCACACGCGGTTTTAATCAATTTTCTGCTGAATGTCGAACATCATTGCTGTCCTATTGAATAGCATGTGTGGTGTATTACAGACAAATCAATGGTGGCCAACCATTGAAATTTTGTTTAAGGATGATGTTATTCAGAACTGAAGAAAACAGGGACTTAGTTTTAAAATAGAAAGTGAGAGATCTTCAGCTGGTGTATTTAAAACTTAGATATCAAAGTAACTGAACAAAATAAACAGGATCATATTTTGCTATCTCCCATTAAATGCAATGATCAAAAAGATGTGCTGAATGGGAAGGTTGGACTCAAGCAGTGACACAGACAAGTGTATTACAGGACTTTTCTTTGTTCTGTAGAAATCATGACCCCAGTCGCAGCTGGGGCGTTATCAGTAGAATTCTTATTAACATCTGGATTGGCATTAAAACCGTTATTTCAATTTAGGCTACTCCAGTATGACCTAGTCACATGAACAAAGATCTACATGATGACTTCATCGATCTGTCTATCTATTTTTTTTCTCATCCGACTTCGACTGAAATCTGCTAAAACCACGTTGATTGCAATGGCAGTTGATGTTGCAGAGACTTACAAAAAGACAAGGAGTTATATAAAAAATCCTCCAAACAGCTGAACTCCAGAATTTCATACACCAGTGTAGCCTTCCTAAGCTTCATTGCAGAAACTGCTGGACTTATGTGCATTCTCACATAAGCCTGCAATAAGCGATGACCCTGCAATGCTTCTGTAAATCATGCCTTCATCCTGCCTGAGGAATTTAAATCACTTAAAGGACACCAACCAAGGGAAGCATGCCTGTGCTATAAACTCATGGCTTCACATTTAGAAAGAGATTAGGGGGTCATGACAATCCCCCACCAGAATGTGATTTTTAAAAAATACTTCTAACTTTATTTGTGTGGGGGAAGGACAAGATAAATGTCAAAGGGTTTAAATCACAAAGGAAAATAAAACTAAAGCACGTTTATCATTAGTAACTGCAAAACAAAAATGGCAACTTGTACATCTCTAGAACCAAAATATAACTTCCACAGTATAACAACACCCAGAGCAGGTATTAACAAACTGGAGAAGCAGCCAGCTGGGTACACAGTCAGGATACTTTTAACACCTCAGCAAACAAAGAGTTCCAGGTAGGGAGATATTTCCCTTGTTTAATGAAGAGAAGTTGGAATTACTTTTAGTTCTTTCATACTATTGTATTATATAT
>NW_010418256.1:0-2929 GCF_000710305.1 Buceros rhinoceros silvestris | reverse complement strand
CTTTCCCTATATTATTATTATAAATATGTTCAACTCTTTTTTGGCAGTCTATACACTGCAGCTTGTTCTTCATATCACGTTCATTTCTTCTGGGTTAAACCTTTAAAGCAAACTTCCTTAGGTGAATATGTAAGTTGCCATGGCTATAATATATTGCCGACAGAGTCAAAAAGGATTTTTTCTGTTAACCGCCAAAGGTCTAAAGGCAAGTAAAAAACAAATCAATTTCAGTGAGACTTTTTTCTATCCTAATTTGAACGTTTGTTTTTTCTTCCCTTTGTTTTGCCAGCTACTTTCCACTGCTGCTTTGATAATTTCAGTCTCTCAGTTCCTTCTGTGTGACTTTTTAATTTCCTCGTGTCTTTCTTATGACTCAAAATTAGAATATAAATTGCTCTGGGTTCTTCACTTATTGCTTGGAGACTCATTAGCTTATTTTACTACACCTTATGTAGACATGACACATCATGTAGTGGTTTTTATACCCTTTATTGTATCTCAAGGTATGCGGAGGACGGTTCTGACTTTGTTTTTAAGACTGGACTCAACATTAATTGGTGTTAATGGTTAGGTCCCCACTGGACTTCTTCAATGTTTGTATCAGGGCTATGGTAGCTAATGTTGATCTAGTAGCACCACAGTATAAAAATTATTCCATAGTTAAGAGCTGAACTTCACCTGTCTCCATTAAAGGGTAAACCAGGTTTTTCATGAGATTATCATCAATCAGAATACCAGGTTGGAAGGATTCTCAAGAATCATCTGGTCCAAGCTTTCTTGGCAAAAGCACAGTCTAGACAAGATGGCCCAGCACCCTGTCCAGCCAAATCTTAAAAGTGCCCAATGTTGGGGAAACCACCACTTCCCTGGGGAGATTATTCCAATGGCTGACTGTTCTTATTATGAAAAATCTTTTGTTCGATCAGAATCTCCCCAGGAGCAACTTGTACACATTAGCCTTTGTCTTTTCCTTGTGACTCCTGGTAAAAAGGGAGTCTCCATCTTCTTTCTAGCCACCCTTTGAATAAATACTGACCCATGATGATAAGGTCTCCCTTTCCACAGAGCTGCTCTCCAGCCAGGTAGATCCCAGCCCGTGCTGCACTCCTGGACTATGTTTTCCCAAGACTTTATGCTTGTCCTTGTTGAACTTCATAAAGTTCTTGTTAGCCCACTCTTCCAGCCTACCCAGGTCTTTCTGCAGGGTGGCTCTTCCTTCTGAAGTGTCCAGTTCCCCCCTCAGTTTGATATCATTGACAAACTTCATCAAGGTATGCTTGATCCCATCATCCGGATCACTTATGAATATAATAAACAATATTGATCCCTGGGGGTCCCCACTTGTGACAGCTTGCCAGTTTGAAAAAGAGCTATTTATCACCACCTTCTTGGTGCAGCCTGTCAGGCAGTTTCTGTCCCACTAAATAAAAAGTGTTAATTGAAACTATATCAGCAAGTAGTTTCTAAAGAAGTGAAATAAAAAAGCTTTAATAAGCATGTATATTAGTGGGTCCATAGCCCTGCTCACTTATTGAATATACAACTGTTACCTTTTTTTTCAGTCTCCTGGAATTCCTGAGATTTTCTGTGGCCTCTTCCTTTACCACTTAGGTGGTTTTTTTAAGTAAGTCACTCCTGATGTTCATAATATATTGAGGCTTACAGTTCAGACGTGAAGCCGATGAAAACTAATTCAGGGCTCTGAATGAAATGTCTGTATATGACTTGCCATTTCAAATGATAGCTTTCGGTCTTAGATCACTCATTGCCATTGAGATAACCAGTATAACTATTCTGTTCTGTAAATTAGAATATCATCATTGTTCTTTAACCGTAATTAAAAGAAGCAAATACCTCTCTCATTTAACAGAGCTGAAACTACTGAATTTTCTTAAAGATGGCATTTGTCAACAAGCCATCATCTATATGTATCTTGATAATATCCTACTTGCTCTTTATTTATCTCTATGCAATATTCTGTTTCCTTTTTTCTCATGTCACTTTCTTCTCCATCAGTGTCATATTATCCTTTTCTGCATCTGAAAATAAAAAATACAAAGAGATTTGAATATAATAATTTTTATCATGATATTTCACAAACAAGGTTCTCAATGCTATCAAGGACTGTATCCTGATTTATCAAGTCACCTATTGAACAACATTATTGCCCCCAATTTCTGGTTTCTGTTTTCATCTTGTCTTTTATAAATAAAAACACATGCTTGACATTATACTTCTATTTAATGTCTTAGAGCTGAACTTGTGTTTGAGGTTCAGTTCACAAAATATCTGCTTGGGGTGCATACAATGCCTGGAATGTCTTGTCTCTCAATATGATTTAGTACTAAGAGATTTATCCAGCATTTCCACCTGATTATACTAGAGCTGTCTTGGTCTTGACTGATAGTTTGGGTGATATTAATATCTGAATGGTGAAGAATTTTTATGAAGATAAATCCCACAAAGGCTGACATTTTATTAACTAGTTCTAGAAACTTGTTGGATATTGCTTCTTTGCTGGCAAAGCTAATTAACTTTGATAATTTAAATATAATGCTAGCATCCTTGAATGTAAACCCTTTAGGCACTACCATGCATTACTTTGAATTTATAGTTTGATCAGCATTTATACTTGTCAACAAGCTTTATTTGTATATTCTGCTTAGTGCCTTCACACTCAGTTCCATGGTCAAGAGAAACCTACAAGGTGTTTAAAAATGTTTTTTATTATCCTAGATGTTAATGATAACAATACGATATTTTCCTAGCCTATCCTGTTCTGAAGTTATTCCTGAAATCTAATATTGCTTTCAGAATTTTATGACTAGACTTTTTTATCTTCTCTTTTCACCCTCCAGTTCTGCCCCTTGATTACTTGTAAAATTCTACATTGAAGATATTGGGGGTGGTGGGGGGTGGGTGGGGATGG
>NW_010418255.1:10849-13222 GCF_000710305.1 Buceros rhinoceros silvestris | reverse complement strand
GTAATATAATGTAATATAATATAATATATAATAAGTGAATTCTAACAGGAGAAAAAAAATAATCACAGACATTCTCTGGAGAAGCTATGCCTTCAGGAATAAGGAAGATGCTTAAATGCGGGGCAACCATCTTTGGACAGAATGAAGCACATTCTTCCACTTGTAGTTACCAGTACTATTTAGCTTAAGTTGTGACATAACAGAGTACTGTGGCACCCCAGCTCAGTTCCTCAGTCATTTCACAAGAAGCAATTACCTTACCTTCCCTCACTATACAAAGCTCCTTGATTCCAGCCGTGCTGACTCCTTCCTTCCTTAGGACTTCTGAGAGCTTCTATCATCACTTCGCCTTCAACCTCTGTCACAGCAGTGACTGGGACTAGCCAGGTTCTGGCTCAAATATGTTTGGAAGTTTCCTTATGCAGGCTTGTCTTCCTGCAGAAAGACTTCTGAGGAAGGTTTCCACCGAGTTTCATAGACCAAAATCCTTCTTTCTTCAAGGCCAGTTTCTTACCCCAACATATTCTATCAGAAGACTTCTTGAAGAGCTCACGTCTTCAAGTGCCTCTTGACAAGTTCTTCAGATTTTTTAATCTGCAGGAGGTAATCACAGCTGTAGCATCAGGATTACAGTCCGTCTTGTTTAGAGAACCTTCCTTGAATTACCTATTCATCTAAGAATCACGTCTTCAAACAGAGTTGACTTGCTCCATATCCACATTACTCAGAAACGGGATGGTTTTCCAAACTCTGTTCCCTTCCTTCTGCAAGCATTTGCTTGTGTATCTCTGTGCAATCAGTCTTTCCTTATTATGTTTCAGTGTCTAAATTTTCCAGAACTTTTTTTTTTTTTCCAGAAAGAGGAAGTACATCTGAGGAAAAACTCTGTTAAAAATACAGCAGTGGGAAGAGTCCTTTGTGGGAACTGCCACAGCTGGGGCAGCATAGGGTCTCCATGTGCAACATTCTGTTTTTTTCACAGATTTCTGCTGAGGAAAACCTCTGTTAAAAATACAGCAGTGGGAAGAGTCCTTTGTGGGAACTGCCACAGCTGGGGCAGCATAGGGTCTCCATGTGCAACATTCTGGTTTTTTCACAGATTTCTGGGATGTGCAGGATATGCGTGTGCACATATGCATGGATCTTCTCCTCATACAGATATACAATCATATAGATAATACACCAGTATTATTCTGCTGAAACGACAACTTGGCACCTTGAAAAACAGCACTAAATCTAACAGTAGCTCTTCCAAACTTTCATTCAATTATAAAAACTGGCAACGTTTAACATTCCAAAACTACCACATATGCATGGATCTTCTCCTCATACAGATATACAATCATATAGATAATACACCAGTATTATTCTGCTGAAACGACAACTTGGCACCTTGAAAAACAGCACTAAATCTAACAGTAGCTCTTCCAAACTTTCATTCAATTATAAAAACTGGCAACGTTTAACATTCCAAAACTACCAATTCTGGACAAGTTTTAAGCAGGCAGACTCGAGCTTTCCCAACAGTGTCAATATATCCTTTGGATTGGGGTGACAAGTAAAAGGCCTTCACAGTAGCTCTTCCAAACTTTCATTCAATTATAAAAACTGGCAACGTTTAACATTCCAAAACTACCAATTCTGGACAAGTTTTAAGCAGGCAGACTCAAGCTTTCCCAACAGTGTCAATATATCCTTTGGATTGGGGTGACAAGTAAAAGGCCTTCATTCCCCGTAAAACAAGAGTGAGATTTAGATGCCGGTCTTTAAGACAATTTTCATTTCTATGCTGGTTAATATCCCAGTTCCACAAAGCATGCACTCAGATGCTATTGGATAGCAATGGACAGTAAAACAGGGCAGATAGCACTGTAGTTTCTGATGGCTTTTGAAAGACAAAATCTCTGATAGTAGGGTCTACTGCCTGGTTATGCACTGAGATGAAATCCTTTGAGTTGAGCTGCTTGTGTAGAAAGTTATTAGTTAGAACATCTGGAGCTACCACAGAAGAAGAGAAAGAATTTATTATTATTAGCTTCCACTTATCTCCATTATGGCATGTCAAAATCAGTCCAAACTTTCTCATCAAGACCCACTGTTCTGGTAACCTGTTTTTGCCTTCATGATGCTAAGTGGAGGAAGGTTTGGCTGCAGCACTGGCTGCTTGTGTAGAAAGTTATTAGTTAGAACATCTGGAGCTACCACAGAAGAAGAGAAAGAATTTATTATTATTAGCTTCCACTTATCTCCATTATGGCATGTCAAAATCAGTCCAAACTTTCTCATCAAGACCCACTGTTCTGGTAACCTGTTTTTGCCTTCATGATGCTAAGTGGAGGA
This sequence comes from Buceros rhinoceros silvestris, assembly GCF_000710305.1. NCBI lineage: Eukaryota > Metazoa > Chordata > Aves > Bucerotiformes > Bucerotidae > Buceros > Buceros rhinoceros. The sequence goes on along the minus strand of NW_010418255.1, from coordinate 10,882 downwards.
AGGTTTGGCTGCAGCACTGACCTATGTTGGTCA
>NW_010418255.1:0-10721 GCF_000710305.1 Buceros rhinoceros silvestris | reverse complement strand
ATCCATCTCAAATCTGTAGCTTACTCAAGTCAATTACTTTTACAGTGTTTCACCCTGTCTCCCTTGGTACCCATTGTACTTTTAGTTCCCAAAAGACATATATTCTACCATGGATTTTCCTTGTTTAATCCCCTTGACAGCTATCTTTATTAAATTTCTGTCTCTCAGGTAAAACAGGATTCTACTACTAGTACTAGAGGCAGGCCTGCAACTCTTCTCAAGTTCAGACTTCCTTCATCTTCAGTCTTCCCTAAAGGGAATAACTCTGCATTGAAATTATTAATAGTAATAAAATAATGCACCCATTCTGCAAATAACTCATAGTAGATTGTTTAGTAATTTCAAGCCATTCAGGATGAATTAATTCCTTTACTGAGCAACGTCTTTACTTAGTCATTGAATCACTAATTAAATATTTTACTAAGTAAATTAAATACTGGGTAATTTATCTGTTCACTAATGTTGTTACTGGGTAATCTGGGAAATCTTCCCAACTAAGTAATTGAAGGAACATGTAACCCATTTAAATTGTTCCCTCCAGCAAATAGTTTATATCATAATTGCATTGTAGCAATAATTTTGAAATTATATTCCCAGAAGACCATATATGCAGGTTGTGCACTGAGCTTGCAAATACAAATTTTCTTGTGATATGGTAAAAAATGTATGAATTTGCCCTGAATGGTTTCTAACAAACATGGAGTTCATTAGCCCATAATTTGAACTTTATTGCTGAAATTTCTGTGTGTGTGTGACAGTGGTGATAGAATAAATGCTATTTGCCCTGTTTTACTGTCCATTGCTATCCAATAGCATCTGAGTGCATGCTTTGTGGAACTGGGATATTAACCAGCATAGAAATGAAAATTGTCTTAAAGACCGGCATCTAAACCTCACTCTTGTTTTACGGGGAATGAAGGCCCTTTACTTGTCACCCCAATCCAAAGGATATATTGACACTGTTGGGAAAGCTCGAGTCTAAGCCAGGCATCAAAATGTACCTGTTGCATGCTTCGTAAACGAGCTTTACTAATCGGGTGTCTTAGCTCAACACCAGAGTCAACCTAAGCACATTTAGTGCCTTAGAACAGGGTTTGTTTCTTTTGTTCCTGGTTCTGGATGAATGAAGTACTGATGGATCTTTAGCAAACAGACTCAGAGGTATGCTACAATGCATAGAGATGTTCCCAGCAGGTGCGCTGTCTTTATTTCCAGTTTCCTGAAGTAATTAATCTCTCCAGGGGTGTTTACAGGGTTGCTTCCATATTCCAATATCAGCTTTTCTATGTGGTGCTTTCTGGGACGAAAAGAACATTCTTCCCTTTCACGACATCAGGTCTTCCTTGCCTAGCATAGATGCTTCTCAGTGGGACTTCAGCCTGCTTGTATTCAACTCCATCGGGCTCGTTTCGCAAAGTCTGAGAACAGAGGAGTGGGAGGACTGGTGTCAGCCGCAGAGCTTTCTTTACCAAGCTGCTGAGGTCTAACTTGCAAATATCTAGGTGGGATCAAATACAGATATATTAACCCTTTCCGAATCACCCGTGCAGCTGCTACTGAATGGTCATAGATGGGCATCAGCCAATCCACGGGCATCAGCCAGTAGTTCAAGTCCTGTAGGAGTCATGTTGCCAGAGGCTAGGGAAGCAGAAAAGGAGCAGTCACTGCTGCAGGATAACTCTGTTTCTCAATACATTTATTCTTTCCATAGGTCCTTGGGGGTTTTACTAAAGATGAAGCTTCCTTTTCTCCTGTGCTTGCAATTTCTGAGGCATGAGCTTCTCCTCTTTTGATTCATTCTTAGTCAGTCAGAGACCTCTATATAAAATGTGCACTTTAAAAACAAAAAATTAAAACTCAGCTCTGAAAACCTAAACAAGTAGGAAAGTCTATCTGTAAAGGAGCTATTTTGTATTTGTCCTGAGACATAATATGGTACAAATATGGTGTAAAAATATGTACAAATACGTAATATGGTAGAAATCATGCCTGGTGGATTCAAGACACCTGCCTTTTTTCCTTCAAATAAACCTGAGGGTTAATGTCATAGAGAACGAAACAGATGGAATACTTCACCCCTTCCAACTTTGCTTTCAGGTGAATATGCATTTCCTCAGGGCATCTAATAAATCTATAGCTATAATAAGAGGAAGAAACTGTCCATCCATCTCCGCTGATGGCAAGCTGAGATGTTACTATACTGCAGGCAGGTGTCCGTCCCGGTGTGGGCTGGTGATTCTGTTAATATGTATTTTGCTTTCGGAATTTTAGTAGATCTAACACACAAATACATACATACACACAAGTCTGCAACAACAAATTCCAGACAAAGAGCAAATGGCTCCAGAGGGAATGAATGCTGTATTTCCTTCTTTTAATCTGGAAATCTGATTTACTGAATGGAAGCTCAACTGTTCATATCAACAGTATTATTTCCTGTATTTGGGTAAAATGAAAAAAGCCACTGGCAAATTAGCAACACTGTTTGGGAGCCCTGAACACACAGCATTGCGTTCTATTCTATTCCTTCTTACACCAAATCCCATGTCCATGATTCGTATTTTAAATCAGCATTATATCCTTAATTACCATTACCAGTAGATATTATCATTAACCCTGCTTATTTCACCAAACTAGTCACACTGCATCAGAAGGGGCTGTGGCCAAGAAAGCAATATTCATTCATTAATTTTAACTTTTCCAGGGTTGAAAACTTTGGAAATGTGAAAACTGACTGTATGTGAAAACTGACCACACTTACAAGTGATGTAAATTCGTACATATAAATACAAATAAGTTGTATTAATATGTCTATATAAATAGATCTATCTATTGCAGTTCTGTAGTTCAGTAACAAAGAGGAAACATTCCGCTTTAATAATGAAGAAAAAAAGAGGCTAGTTTAAATTCTAAATATGTGGTTGCACCTTAAAAACACCTTTCAGCAGACCTAAGAGTAAGACATCAGCTTTTTTTTGCACTCTGCCTGGTTTAATATTCTAACTGGAGGTGTAGTGCTCTGCTATATTACTCCTGTGATAGAGTTCACCTGAGGGCTCTGAAGAGGTTCTTGACTAAGTCACCAATTCAGCTGCTGCATCTAAATCTGATAGGACTAATGAATGAGAACTTCCAGCTGCTGGAGCTCGTAGTCTGCTGTGTTAACACACAGTGAAATGTTGATTTGTCTTAATACATGAACCGAATTGTCTTAACGTGAATATCGAAACCGCATCCTTGCTACAGCTAGAGCTCCCTGGGCTAGAAAGACAGGGTAGACAGCTTGCATGAATGACCAAAGATGTTGATGTGCATCATCTGGATGCTTTCCAAGCATGTGAGGAGCACTACGAGGAAGGTAGAAAATTCTTTCGGACTAGCATATGCTCAAAGCTTTGTAAAGTCTCAGATCTGTCCCTGCATTTTTCATATACTTCCGTCACTTGGAAGTACAGACATCTCATGCTCCAATCCCATGTTTTCTGTCATCTGTGTGGACTAGAAACTGGTTCTTCGCTTCTCCCCCATTCTTTTTTACAAAATTACCTAGAAATTCCTCAATTTCAGGGAGGAAGGAGGTATCTGTTCCCTGTTTGCACTTGTTCCTTTGTCATTATCAAGGGCATAAAAGGAAAACTAATGGTCTCAAAACATTCAAGGAGCAACTGAAAGTCATCCCTGTACAAACCTTTTTCCTTCGTGACACATCCTATCTACTGATAATACAAACGCTTCTTTTGGTTTCTCAGTAGCCCAGTGAAGAAGGTAAGCCTGAGGTGAGGTTTGCTTCAAGCAGAAAGAGGAGCAAAATGGAAAAGAAAGGAGAAAAGAGTGTAAGCTTTCATGTAGGGGAGTCTGAATGTCAGTACTCACGTCTAAATATCAGCCAATTCTTTCACTGTCATTAACGTTGGTCTCTGGCTACCATGGGAAATTACTTACCTGCCTCTGCTACTGTATTTCTCACTGAAATGTGAGCAATAGTTAGAGATGGGCCAGAAACAACAAATCACAGTAGCTAAGCACATATTTAAGATGATTTACAAAGAGCAATTATCTTACTGCCCACACATGACAGGTAAGTCAGAGAAACAACCAGGATGACAAAATCACAAGTCTTCAATTCCACCCCCCTCCCCACTTTAAGAGAAAGAGCTGAAGAATGAAGAAGTGCAAGGAGTGCCTGCTGCTTGAATTCAAAACTCCAAGAGAATCTCCTTTGTTACAGAAATTGTCAGACATTTTCCTTCAGCACATTAAGGCAATTTGCGAACAATGGCTAGAGCAAGAAACAGTATGTATCCAAAAGATATTATATGGGAAACTTTTTTTTTCCCTTTTACAAACTAATTGCGCTAGAATCATATAATTGCAGTAGCACTGGTAGACAGCCTACCTATAACATATAGAACTTTTGTAACTACTGTGAGTACTCTCTAGCAGTAGTATGTTTCGAAATGATCATACCTTCACAATCACGCTCCTCAAGAACACTTGGAAGATGCAGCTAGCTTAGTATATGACTGCCAGCTCTGTTGGCGGGTAGGTGGCAGAAAGTTTATGAAACAATTTCTCCAGAGATCAGCCTGGGTATATACTTGCAGGTTGATGTTTCTAAGATACAAACGCCTTGTGACAGGGGCTGTACCTACTTCTCTGCAGGAGATATGATATAACTATATTCTCATCCTGTCTGGGTTGTATTTGCTTTGATAACATAAATATGACCTAATAATTGAATGACAGTCATTCTATCTGCTTCATCAATTGCTTCTCAACAGCAGCATGGTCCATCAGTTGATGAACTTCTGAACCCTATTTTTTCCCTCTTAGCTTTAATTTCCTTTTAATTTTGCATTTTCTTACTCACCAGACATAAATATTTCTACCTTGGCATAAGATTTTCAGAGGAACAGCTGACTCATTTATCCATTCATTTATGCTGCAGCTCGGCTTAGCCTTTAGATGTGCTTTGAGATAGGAAGAGTATGTGTTCTGGGAACTGTCTGTACTTGCAACAGAGCAGAGCATTGAACCTTGCTGTACATGCACATGGCTCAGTGCATATTGTAATCAATTATAAAGTAGTATTTAATAGCTATTAGTCTATTTGCCCCCTACTTAGTCACCTCCTTAGGGTCCACATCATACTCTGATATGCACAAAGTTGAAGGATATCCCTTTTTTCATATTCTTGTTTAGCATTGCTTCTGAGTTTAAATTCTCACCATATTTTATACATTTGAAATTAGGGTGTTTGTCAATATGGTCAAAACTCAATCCCATTTGAAAGTTGAACAATGTTTAAATTAAGTACAATGACAATGTATTTATGACAGATATTATATCACAATTCTGCTTGTAGTTTGCAGTTCCCTGTTTGCATTGAACAATGCACAAAATCCTTCGATTCATTTCAATGCTATTCTACATCCGGAAAGTACATATAATCCATTTCTGTGCACACATCAACATCTGTGACAAAGAAAAATATTTGCTCCCTTGGTCTGCATAAGTGCCAGTTTTCAGTTATTTTCCATCTGCTTTGAATGCATCACAACTACTTGACATGATAGAATTAGCCCTACTCTTTAAAGGCTGAGTATACCGGTGATGATTTTAACTAAACTTCCTTTGTGTATGAAAAACTAACAAAGATTAGCCAAGTTTACATTCTCCAGGCTCCTTGGTTCAATCTTGATTTGGAAATCTAGTTTGAAAACAAGACAGCCAAGAATAAAATCACTCTTGGTCCAAACACTAATTGTGCTCTTCCAGCTTGACAGCTTGCCGTTGATGGGACTTCTCCTTGAGTCCCAGAATGCATCAACTATGAGACTGCACTTGATCCTTGTCTTCAGAAGGACATATGAAAATACACTGTAGGATGAAAAGCAAAAGAAATCACATGGGGTTGAAGAGATGCTACCAGGAAATGGATCATGCAGAGCTTTAGTCCCTTCTGTCCAGCCATCTCCGCTTGCAAGTTGCAGGGTTCTTAATTATGGGTTTATACATCCCTAAAAATAACAAGCCCCTAACAAGAAACACCCATCACGTCTGGCACAGTTGGCCAGACATCACCCTCCTCAAAAAGAGATCTGCTACCATATTGGCAGAGTAGCTGACATCACTGGAAAATCTATTAACTGTTGATAGAAGAGCGTGAGTCTAACGGGGGACAGAGCTACGCTACAAGGAAAGCAGAGTTGCAGCATGTTCAGAGGTAAGTAGCATTTATGTTATAAATGGTCCCGAGCTCTGAGTATCAGCTCATACGGTACTGCTGTACCTGCCAACATACTCTTATTGCTAGTTGTAAAGCAGGACTGTGGAGTGCATACCAGTAAAATAAAATGATCTGTAAATGCAGGCAGCAAAGAAAGCTGGAGCATGTTTCTGTGTTGATATCTAAGGGATGCCATAATGTGATGACATTTCATTGCAGTTGAGGAAATTGCTCGCATCTTAATGTTCAGTTTTAGGCTAGAAATCCAGAAGATGCATATTACGGAGATGGTGGTGACTAAGCCCTGTAATTCACAAAATGATCACTGTACTGTTTAATGATGCACCCAGCCTTTCACAGATGAGACGCAGAACTTACTAAGATATTTTAATGTTCTTTACACGAATTAAAATAAATCCACCATTGCAAATGATTCAAAGCCATTGATTATATATATGCGTGCGTGTTTACAGCCATAAATACTAACACGGTATCTATGCTGGGCGTTATTTCAGGGTGGAGAGAGTTGTTTTTAAACACTAATTTTATGCTGTACTGTATAGATCAGTGACAGAAAATGGCTGGAGGAGTGAGCAGAAACTGATTTATTAAAGCTGTACTTTTTATTGAAATAAAATTCTACTTGTACTGACTCAGAGCTTAACAATCTAAGAAGATCTGAAAGCAAAAGGATTCCAGTAATCACAGCTTAATCTTTAAAAAATTTTACTGATTTTAAAAGGTTAATTTTTTTTTTTTAATAGCCCTTTTTTGAACTTTTCTGTATCTGGAGGTAAGAAGACTTGTTCCCAATTATAAAGCTACAAGAATAATAGAAAATTATTGCTATTTTTGTTTTACTGGAACTGCTTGACTATTTGAGGATAATTTTGTCTTGTTGAATTGCTATGCTACTATTTTATAAGGTTTTTATGGTGAAATCAATCCTGCTTTAGTGGAATGAATATCCCAAGTGCAGGAAGCATTTTCTCCCTACCAATGCTCACTGTAGCCAGTAAAATCAAGTTCTGTGCCTCTGTAGCACTAGAACTCAGCTGAACACCCACAAATGTAAAAAACCTCTTAAACTCACTACTGTTCTTAACTTTATATACTTGTATAGGGCTCAGATATGTGCTCACAAACTTAACCCAACTGAGGATCTTATTATTGAAGGAGGCTTTAGGCTGCCTGGAGCACTGAAAAAACGTGGCCATTGAAAGTAAGAGCAAGTAACAGCCAGAAGATGGTCTTCCAGCTTTGCAACCTTTTGTGTGCTTCTGAATGGACTGCAGTGGGAAGAGGAGTCTTCCTTAGATCCTGATTGACTCAGAGCCTCAGGCACAGATAGAGTTTCTGTGCTGTTACTGTCTTTATGCGGGATTAATGCCCACACTACTTTGAATTTGAGGTGGTTTATATCATTAATAATTATGATTTATGCTTGTGAGGGTCCCAAACCAAGGTTATATTTTTTATTATTTTTGAACAAAGTATTACAAAGAATCTAGAATGCTTGAAACCCTGACGCATTAAATGTAGTACTTTTTATACTGGTCTGTTGGTATCTAAGTAGTCCAACATTTCTACTCATTTTACAACATCTCCAGAAGGTTGGGGATGAATGTGAACAACAATGGTTGTTTTTCACCAGACTTAAATATTGTTATGCTACCCATTTTGGTGTTGTGTGGGATAAGTGGGACACTCTGAAGGTTCTCTTGACTTAGGGTTGAGTATTTCAAGGCAAAACTGCACTTCCCCGGTTTCTTCACAAGCTTCATCTGGTGAACCTGCAAAGTTTTTACTGAGAGATTCTGTAGCATTTCTTTCAGCTCTTTAAAATCATGTCCCAGATATGGAGATCAGAACTGGAGGCTTGAGCTGTCTTCTGCAATAGATCTTGTGGCAAGTCAGGCATTTTATTCAGTTTGCAGAGAGAAAAAATGGGCAAGGATGTATACACTGACCTTTTACACTGACAGGTAGCTGGAACATTGCTAAACTTTCTACCTTGAAAAGAAATTGAAACCTGCAACTGTTTCTGTTATTTTTCATGGAAGGTACTAAAAGATGAGGCATTAGAAGACCTTTAGAGAAAACTTTCAATCAAGAATTAAGGGCGACATTCTTATCCTCATAGACCTAACTTCCATCATTGAATAACGCTCACTTGTTCAAGGATTCAGTTCAATGTATAAGTATCCTGCTGCTTTGCCTGGAAATATGGATAAATATCTTGGGTTCTATTTCCTGATTAGTGTGGGCTCTTTTTCTTCTTTTTTTGGTTGCCATAATTTTAATGATGGTGTTCAAAAACACTCAGGTGTTCTTAAAACGTCTTTCTTATCACTACCTGAGCCGTTACTTTTCTTCTTCCAGTCAAGGTCCTCCTTGGGGATGTGCTCCTGGCTGGTGGTGCACTCTCTTTTTTGTATTTAATTCTTTTACCTAGGTATGGACAAGTCAGGGTTTCAAAAAGGAAAAGCATCCTTTAGATTTGTGTTGGTATTCTGTCAAGCTCACTAGAGTTAGACCTGAATGGAAGCAAAGCCAAACAAGCTGTAGCTGCTTTCCAGATCAAACAAGAGAAAAGGCTCTTCTCTGAAACTGGACTATTTCTTGAATTTACCCTACTGATTCTGCCACTTTTAGGGGAAGCCATCATACCCTGACACCAAAATCTGTTCATAACTGAGCTCTGTCAGCTTAATGCTCATTTATACATGTGAAATTTCTGGTTCATGTGTGCTTCACAGCCTGATGCTGATGATGCAGACTAACTGATTACCGCATTCTATATAAAGGCATCCACCTCTGGTTTGAATTAATCACCTCAGGTTAGTCTTTTACTGCCTAGCTGCAGAGTGCTCTCCTTCTGAAGTGGTGAGAAATGCTCTCACAGAATTTAGCTTTAGATGAGAGCAGGGAGAAGACAAAGATCTCAACTAACTCTCTCACTGTTAACAGCAGGTTGGGAATTTACCAACTGTCCATTGGAAGGGTTTATGAGTCTCATCTATTATATCATCGAACTTTCTTGTTTTGCTCCTTCAAAGAATTAAAGGGTGGAATTTGAATAAAAGCTAGAGACTTCAGTGCAAATCAGCTTATGTCAAGAGTACCTTATTACAAAAAACGTGTCAGTTACATTTTGCTGATGACTTCTGTATCCTTTGTACACTTCTTACACAGTACTGCTTCAAAGGGTTATGATGAAACCCATATGAAAATCAGTTAATGCCTAATTATGCTACAGCCTTGGAACAGGGAGAGGAGGGCTTACACCTGATACACTGTCTGTCCTGTCTGGGAAGTGTGAAGGAAGGTGTGGGAGATCTCTCCAGTCTCTCTACCCTATGTCACTTTTTGTCATACAATATTTTGGTATGCAACCTGAAGGGTAAGAAAAGTTTTATATGTAAAGGGAGACCTTCAGTATTTGCCAATGAAACAGTAAAGTAAAACTGAAGTAACAAAATGGATGGAAGTTCAAAGGCAAGTGACATAGAACCAAGCAACTACCAAAAAAAAACCAAAAAAACCAAACAAAAAAATCCCCAAAACAACAAAAAAAAGCAAACCCGAAAAAGTGGAGAAGTGCAAAAACGTGGAAAAGTGCCCCAGGAAAATACTTCCTGGGAGAAGTAAAATGTAAATGTAAAAACTGCACCAGATAACAGTGGAAAAGGTAATACAAAGCTTGAACACCACTGGTAAAAGTCTTTTTCACTAGACAGACAGTAAAAATAGACATGGCTGGGATCTGGAGAGAAGAACAAGCAAAGTTTATGTGTTGTGTTTTCTGCCTGCAGATGAGCAACACAGGAATGATTGGAATCTGACTGCACATTTTAGAAGTGGGGATAAAAACGATGTTAAGTCAAAAGCCTTGCTGATCCCTCCTTCTGATAGTAAGGTTTTGCTAGTAGAAAAATAAAATCCTTAATATCTTTCAGCTTTGCAACTTACTGATAAACTGTGTTTTTCATTGTTAATCATGACTATTAAAGTGCCTTCAGTTCCACCTTTAAAACGACGCAAATTAATGAGATTTGATAGAAATGGAAGTGTAGAAAATGACAGACAGCAGGTAACGGGTAGACAGTGACTCTACATGTAAGAACCAACGAGGCTGCATCTCAGAATATTGCTTGAACAAACACCACTTGCATGACACTTAAATCAGGACACTTAAAGTGGCAAAACCAGTTGTTTGTTGTGACCCAGGTTTGACAGAGGGTTTCTTCAAATGTTGTTTTCCTTGGCACGGCTGTGAAGAGTAAATGCTGCATGGCTGCAGCTCCAAGCATGGGAATTTCCTATGTAAAGTGGCATCTTCCATTTAATCTTTGTTGTAGAAATACAACAGGAAAAAAAAAAGAGAAATACATTGCTGGTGCACTAAGAGGCAAACCTCTTCACACCTCATTTCATGCTAGATGTTCTGCATATAATAATATATCAATAACACATTTTAATATATAATAAT
>NW_010418254.1:0-11139 GCF_000710305.1 Buceros rhinoceros silvestris | reverse complement strand
CATTTCCCAAAACAAGGAAGCTTCAGCTCAATCCAGCACAATATGCACATCAGAGTCTCTTCACTACCTTGCACTGCAGGGACAAAGAGCAGAATTATGGAAGGGGAATGCCAAACTGATGGCAGAACTGTTCAGAACTTCTTTCCACTTTGGAAAGACTCTGTTAATTTCCTGGACATTATGTCTTGTCAGCCACAGCTCTGGGTTTGTGCTGTACTGTGCACAAGTACTGAAGGAACAGTGAATCAGGAACCCAGCAACATGTAGGAAAGTGTCTCAGCACTAGTTCCAGGGTTCAGTTCTCCGTAACATCTTCCACCCATCCTTATGTTGCCCACTCCACCCACGCAGTAGTTCAGCCTCTCTGGATTCCTGCAGTCTGCATAAATCAGAGATCAATAGTCTGCAGGAGCTTGGTACTTGAATACTGTGGCCTTCTTAGCAGCCCAGAAGGCTCTAAACACAAACAGAGCCTGCATACTGCTCAGTGGCACCTCCAAAGGCAACACAGCCAAGGGAAAGTCTCGGTGATGTTAAATGGCTTTGAATCTCAGCCACAGTACTCTGAATTTTGTCTATCTCTACACAGTCACTGCCAGTATATTTTGATGGGAATAAAGTTATTCCATCTCACCCAAATAATGTGTTGCAGACTTCGAAATACTACCTTTAATCCTTCATCCACAGGTCCCACAAATTCAAAGATTTGGTTCAAGTACATTTAACTCAAATCAGAATTTAATTAAATGTTAATTTCTTTCTGTAATTTAGCAACACATTGTAATGGACCTATCATTTTGCACCCCTCTGAGCTTATCAAGCAGTTACAGTCTCTCTTTAACATTTTTTGACCTTATGCCCTTACGTGATAACTAACTTCTGCTAGGTTACTGTGCTGTTAGAACTACTGAAAAGAACTTTATTAACTGCCAATTATTAGCATTTTCTCTAATAAGGTTAGCAATAATTAGCCCTAAAATCAGCAGTGAGTTACTGTAAATGATAAAGTCAGCATTAACATTGATTACCTTGCTAATTAGTCATAGTAAAAAGGAGCCCATTTGAGCATCAAATGACATTACTATGTCATTACAAGGGGCCATCACAATTAGATATAACCTCTGTTTCAGTTTTGCTTCACTAAGGATCAACAAACCAGATGGAATTCCGTAATGGATTAATTATTAATATTTTTGCTGTTTCTAACCAGAGCTCCAGCTAATGCATATTCTTTCCCCAGACACTCTTTAATCATCATTCTTCCTTAAATACCCAATCATCCAAACCAACTCTAATACACCATAGAGGACTGTATACCCATTTCTACAAAAGCAAGAACATTAAAGAAAATACAGAGACAGACAGAAGCTGGAGGTGCCTTCACAAGACTCAGTTTGAAGAGTCTAAGGTCTGGCCCATTTTGGGACATTTACTTTAAAATCCAGAAATACTGAACATATCAAAATAAATGTTCATTTTCATACCTGATGCTGACAGAAAATCTATTCACTACTGCACCGTACTAAATGCTAGTTAACAAAAATCATAGAATCATAGAATGATTTAAGTTAGAAGAGACTTAAGATCATCTTAACACTTAAGATCAAACCTAACATAGGCAGGTGGATCACTAAACCTAAGTGCCATATCTCTTTGATCTGCCTCCAGGGCTGGGTACTGAACTGCTTCTCTGAGCAGCCTGTTCAAGTCCTTGACAATCCTTTTGGTGAAGAAACTTTTCCTAACATCCAACCTAAACCTCCTCTGGTGCAGCTTGAGGCCATTTCCTCTTGTGTTAGTGAGTGGACAAAAGAGAGGCCAACCTATAGCTAAAATTTCCTTCCCGCTTTTGGGAAGGATACTCACAATGCTCTGGCCATCTCAATGGACAATTACTGAGTCTCAAGAAGCCTGACTTCATCCTGGCCCTTTGCACAGTTTGTACCTGAAAGGCATCCCAACTCAGGGGAAATGCTGGACCCAGCCTGCTGGGATCCAGGAGAGTTCAAAGGGTCTTACTTTAGGATTGCTATTTATATGTTGTTGCCAACTCTATGACTCCGGATCGCGGCTGCTCAACCTCTGCCGTTGAGGGCCATTGAGACACGGACTCCAATATGGAGGATGCAGCAAATGGCGTTTATTGCAGAGTAACAATTGCTTATATACAACAAGCCCCGCCCACAACGCCCATCGTGGGCGGTCTAAGCTCTCCGTCACATCACGTGATCTTTCGACCGCCGTTCCCTATTCTAACGCGGGGCGACGACTCCCCAGTGCAGATTACCCGACATCTCCCCCTCCCCATGCCGAGAGGTTAATATGATACATGTGACATAAATAGGTCACATTTGGTAGGAGACGCGTTGAATAAGGTGGTTGAGGCAGGAACAAGAACAGGATAACAGCAAGAGACTTAAAGAGATAATAATTTTCAGGATAAAGGGTTTTCAGTGTATTGCAAAGTGACCCACTAATGCCCCACCGGCTAAGGGAATATTGAAGCCGAAGATTCCGACATCTTGCTTTAAATTTTTCTGTGTGTTTAGCTGTCCAACAAGTTAAACATTCAGAGTGTTAAACATGTTTAATATAACAGAGTTAAAAGGCATAAAACTAGTAACTTGAACTTCCTTGACCCGATACTAAGGTAACTACTTTTAAAGTTAGATAACCAGCACAGGTCCCCTCAGCTTCCCTTTGTTTTCTTTCGGTTCGTTTATTGAGCTGGGACGTAACTTTCCAGGCTGTGCTCAGTATAGGAGTGTTTTCCTATGGAGAGGGACTCTCTTTCTATTCAAGACGCTGTTGTCGTAGCACCATCAGCTGTACCGTTTCGATTCTACCTTTGACAAAAGTTATAAGCTTATTGAGGATGCGGGGGCCAAAGGTTAAGGCAATCAGTAGCACTATAAGGGGCCCTAGTAGCGTCGAGAGCAAGGTTGTTAGCCAGGGCGATTGATTGAACCAGGATTCAAACCCTCCCTGCTGCGCTTCCCTTTTTCGTTTTCTTTGAGCCAATCCTTCTCTTACCTTTGCTAAGGAATCTAGTACTACTCCCGTGTGATCAGCATAGAAACAACACTCCTCCCCCAAGGCAGCACATAACCCTCCTTGTTGTGAAAACAATAAATCCATTCCTCTCCTATTCTGCAATACTACTTCAGAGAGGGAAGTTAATGATTTTTCAAGATACGATATTGATTTTTCAATCCTTTCTAGATCTTTGTCAACGGCTGCCTGTAGGGAAGTTAGTCCCTGTTGTTGACCAACTAAAGATGTAATTCCAGTGGCCGTTCCTGTAACTCCTAAGCCTATTAAGGTAGCTATGGTTAGTACAGTTAATGGCTCCCTTTTTTTTATGCTATGTTCCTTGTTATCCCAATATCTATACATATCTTCTTCTTGATGATAGAGTACTATAGGTACTACCGAAATTTGGATACAGAACTCGCTAGTCTCATCAAACACTTCTAATGCGAGACAGGGAGTCAATCCTGTTCTTGAACATATCCACCATCCCCCTTGCTCCGGGATCACCCATTTGTGGTGGGCTTTGTTTAACCTCTCTATCTGTAGACTACAAAAGTCTTTTCTTGATGGTGGCACCTTTCCTAAGCATGTTCCCCGTCCTCTTACTTGCTGGAGGGTAATTCCCACCCATTTCTCTTTCCATTTGCACTGTATGGGGTTGGGTTGGGAAGACATGCTAAAAGATGTATTCAACGCTATTCCTTCATAAAATGGGGGTCTAATATCATAACACAGCCAACAAGAGGTAGTGACATTGGGGTTAGTGCAGTTAAGGGTTTGATAAGCCGCTACCATTAATTTCCATAGTGGATCTTCCTCAACTTCCCTCGCTGTGGTGTAACTTGGGGTTTGATCAGAGCCAATGGTGGTCCAGGGACTGGGGATGGTAGGACCTTTGCTACCTAAGTTCTTAGCCTTTTTACGTCTTTTATTTCCTTGTCTCTTGATGAGCTGATTGGGACATATAGCTCGTGATTTAGAGGGTACGCCTTGTTTCTTTATAAAGATCAGACCTCCTCTATCTGTTCCAGGTTCCCAGTATCTAATTCCCCAGGTTCTTCCTAGCAGCCACCCTGGGTCGTTTGGCATTGTAACGTTGAGTATTAAGAACTGGCAAGTGCTATGGCTGACTATCCCTCCTGCGGAATCATATCTGGGGACAATGCAACCCTGTGGTCCCCAATTCACCTTCAGAAATTTATCTGGTATCTGTGGAGCCCAAGCTGAGGCTATGGTAACACAATCCCAATGAGCACAGTAATATTGGTTGGGAATGTTACAATATCCCCTTCCCGGATTGGAGCTTGGGCAGAGGTAATAGGCTATTTGGTTCAGGCATGGTTTTATGGGTGCCAAGGTACAGAGTGAGGCGGTAAAGGTGGGGGAGCTTGCTGTAATTATGTTTTGAATTACCTTCGAATCTTCCCATTGAGCTAGGACCCATTCGAAGGGTTGATGTGGGTTGTCCCAGGCTTGGGTGGGTAACATTAAAGCCAATTCCCATATCCACCCAGACACTTTCGATGGGGTTAGAACTCCCATCTTTCAGTTCTTACTATTACGTCCCTCTGCCTCTCTTGACCACTTCCTCGCAGGGAGCAATGAGGTATTTTTCGGGAGTCAGAGGCAGTAATATTGACTGGGAACGTTACAATATCTCTTTCCCGGATTGGAGCTTGGGCAGAGGTAATAGGCCTTTTGGTCCAGGCATGGTTTTATGGGTGCCAAGGTACAGAGTGAGGCGGTAAAGGGGGGGGGGCTTGCTGTAATTATGTTTTGAATTACCTTCGAATCTTCCCATTGAGCTAGGACCCATTCGAAGGGTTGATGTGGGTTGTCCCAGGCTTGGGTGGGTAACATTAAAGCCAATTCCCATATCCACCCAGACACTTTCGATGGGGTTAGAACTCCCATCTTTCAGTTCTTACTATTACGTCCCTCTGCCTCTCTTGACCACTTCCTCGCAGGGAGCAATGAGGTATTTTTCGGGAGTCAGAGGCTTTACCTCCCTGGTGAAGCTTCTGGTGTCGGGTCTCAATCTCCTGTCGCAGTTCTTTAATACACATGCCCTTACAGTCCAAGGATTCCTTTCAAGGCGAGCAGTTGCGTTCACGTCAGTGCTGGATTGGGGTGTCATGATGGAACTGGTCTGTACATTGAGAACATATATAAATGAACCAGGCGGAAGCATCATCATAACCTGCAACAATAACTAAACAAACAAGTCAATTTCCCGTAGACCCAGACCCTCGATCGTTTCCAATGGTGTCTATCAGCTGCTCCATGATACGCGGTTCGGCTTGTTTATCAGGTCGTATACAACGGGCAGGGACCCATCTTACATCCCCTTCTTTAATAACGGCAGCATAACCTCGGCCTAAACAACGTAAGGCACATCCCTTTTCCCAGTCGAAGGATCCTGGGAAACGTACCTGAACTGGGGGGTCAATGGGGGAACCAGTAAGAGCAAAATGCTTAAAAATCGGGGGTGTGTTTGGAATGGATGGGCGAACGAAATGATTCCATGCATAGAGCGCATGTTGCAAAAGTAGGTCCTGAATGGCTACTGGTAAAGTGGGACCCTTGCAACCTTCCCCCTCCCCAAGATGGCGGAGGGAGGCTTTTAACGTTTGATGCGCTCTTTCCACTATGGCCTGGCCAGTGCTATTGTATGGAATGCCGTGCAATAAGTTGATACACCAACGGTCCACCCATTCCTGTACTGTTTGGGCCACAAAGTTGGGACCGTTATCCATTTTGATTGCTTTAGGCTTGCCTAGCCATGCTATCGTGGTTGTCCAGTGGCCAATTGTGACTTTGGCTGTCATCTTTCGAGCCGGCGTAGCCATGAGGACCCCGCTAAAGGTGTCTATCGATACAAATAGGTGTCGCCGCGGCGCGAGCAGGATGCAGTCGGTTACGTCTGTCTGCCAAAGCTCTCCTGCTGCAAGACCTCGAGGGTTGACACCTGCCTCCCATAGGGGGGAATTCTGACAATAGGGACACGAGGCTACAATCTCCCGTGCTGTGGCGACTGGAATATTACAATGGTGGGCAAGGGCTTTTGCGCCTAAATGTAGGTCCTCGTGTAGCTGCCTTGCAGCAGATACCGTCCAGATCCTCCGGGCTGCCGCATCTGCCTGGTCATTGCCTTCCTTAAAAATGCTAGTATCAGTTAAGTGGCTCCAGGTATGTAATACTGCGACCGGAGCTGTTCTTCTCTGTAAAGCTGTTAACAGCATCTGAGCAACAGGTGTTGTGGCAAACCCATGCGATTGCATCTGTATGCATAACTTAAAGACATACATAGAATCTGTGACAATGTTAACTGGTTCACTCTGCCATGCAAGTAAAGCTATCTCTACTGCCTTTCCTTCTAGGCACTGAAGGCTTTCGTTTGGATTGTGGTATTGCAATTTCTGCCACGTCGCCTTCTTCAAGTCATGCCAAACCACTATTGCATCCTGAGTCACAGAAGATGCAACAGTGAAAACCGCAGGAGCAGGCAATGGCTCGCTCTGAAATCTGGTGCGAGCCGACACCTGTAAGACCTGTAAATGTTGTGGCCAGCTCATTTGAGAAGAGCATAAGACTTGCCCTGTGAAGTCAGCCATGGCGATTTGCAGAGCGGTGGTTAACGCTAACATCTGTTCCCATTCTGCCGATTTCATTGGTGGTGCTATAATTTCTGGATCTTTGCTGAGCATTTGTCGGGCTGCCCATTGCAAGCATTGAATAATCTGGGCTGACATCTGTGGGAAGGAACTGAAGGCAGCTTTTGGGGCCTGAGAGAGCCATAGCAGCGGATAAATGGCGCCCTTGCGTTTAAGATCTGGCTCAGTGCTTGTCTGAAACAAGCATCCTAGGCACCCCTGTTGTGTAAAGACCCATGATGCATGTACAGGATGTAGGGGTTGGTATCTGGCCAATGATTGGGTGCTGAGTACCTCTGCAATTTGCTCCAATAGATCCAGATATTCGACAGATATACTACGTGGCGCTGTGAGAATTTGATTACTGCCCTTTAACAAAGCATAAAAGGGGGTCATCCACTCTTCAGGAATACTGACAAGATTACGCAGCCACTGCAGGGTACCTACTAGCTTTTGCGCCTTGTTTAGTGTGGTTACTTGAGGTGTTAAGTGCAATAATTGAAGCTTTATTGTCGTGGGGGAGATTAACGTCCCCAAATATTTTACTTGAGGGAGCTCTTTGTGTTTTTGCCTCAGCGATGTGGAGATTTGCAGTTTTTAAAGCCAGTGTCAGGTCATCCAAAACAGGGGTTAATTGGTCATCTAGTGGAGCTGCCACCAGGATGTCGTCCATGTAGTGGATTATCCTGAAACCTCGGTATTTTTGCCGGACTGATAAGATGGCTTTTGCCACTACCGCCTGACAGATAACTGGGGAATTTTTCATGCCCTGAGGGAACACAGTCCATTGAAACCGCCTCGCAGGTTCCTGTAGGTTAACACTAGGTACCGAAAAGGCAAATCACTTCTCGTCTTGAGGGTGCAGTGGGATGCTAAAAAAGCAATCCTTAATATCAAGCACCAAAACAGCCGAATCCTTAGGGATCATTGTCACCTTTGGAAGGCCACGCTGCAGTGGACCCATATCGACAAGTTGTGCATTAACTGCTCGCAAGTCATGCGGCAATCTCCACTGTCCATTTGCCTTTTTAGGAATAACAAAAATAGGCGTGTTCCATGGACTATTTGATTCCTCTAAATGTCCTAACTGTAGCTCGCTTTCAATTAAAGCTGATGCGGCCTTTAATTTATCCGCTTGCAGAGGCCACTGCTCCACCCAAACCGGATCATCGCTCAGCCAAGACATTTGAATTGGCTTCATGTTATGGTTGAGCTGAGCAGTGGCCATTAGGGTAAATGCTGCATTGTCAGTCTTAAGTCCCACTGGCTTAGGGCGTCTCTTCCAATTAGGTTCTGCCCTATCGGTACAATTGTGGGTTTGACATGGGCCATGAGCGGCATGTTACCTTCCTCATAAAATACTGTTTGCACGAAGTCTCTCACCACCCGGGTGGCTTGGGGGCCTCCCACGCCGCTAACAGCGGGACCAGTCTTTGTGTGCCAACTTTCAGGCCACAGATGAGCCCTGATTACCGTCACATCAGTGCCGGTGTCTACCAGAGCGTGGATCATGATTGTCTCTGTGTTACCACGGCTTCTGGAAGTGAGGTAGGCTGTCACTATTGGGCGTTGGCTGAGCCCTAGCGTTAACGCAACGAACGTATTCACTCCCATTGAGTGGGATCTGGCAGCAGTGTGGCTTCCGGTATCGGCCACAGACCTTCGTTGAATAGGCCATTCTGATGTGTAGTCATTACACGAAGTGTTTGAGGGAAGCGGGGCCACACCTGTGGCGCTCGGGGGGCGCCACGTCGTTCTGGGAGTCTCACCTGGCTGCCCCTGATTCGTGGACTCCCTCTCCCGTTTCCCGGCTGCCCCTGCCAGGGCAGTGAACATTGCCGGGCTACATGTCCCGGCCTCCCACAACACCAACACACGGGTGGGCCTATGGCTGAGGGTGGCGTTGTCCACTGATTTTGGGGACAATTTCGTTTTAAATGGCCTCCTCTTCCGCAACTATGACAGGCAGGTCCTAAAGCTGCCTGTATCTTGACCAATGGCGCCTTAGAGGTCCCCGGTGTGGCCTTTTCCTGTAAGCTGACATCCCTAAGAATCTTAGCAAGGGATGCTGAGGGGCTAATGTTTTGCAAAATTAGTTTGGTCTGGGGGTTGGCCTGCTGCCGCAATGCCTCTATCAGTACAGCATCATATGTAGCCGGCGGGAGGTTAGATACTTGTATTGCCTTTTGGAGCCTGTCCGCAAACTGTAAAAATGGCTTGGCTAGACCTTGTTTAATCTGCATCCATGGGGCTTCTGGGGATTCATACCTGGCTACGTACAGGAGTGCTGTTTTGGCCAGTTCTGTTGCTGTTCTAAACACTCGGCCAGGCATCTGTACCTGTTGTTGGTGGGTGGCAAAGGCGCCTGTGCCCATGAGCTGATCAAGCGTAACATTCCTAAGCTCATGGTTTGGTGTTGTTTGTGCCTCCTCTATTTTCGCTCGCAATCCCGTTGCCCAGTGTTCATGCCACAGTGTATATTTGGGCCCAGATAATATGCCTTTACATAACTGCTTACAATCGTTGGGCGTGCACGGCGTGGCAAATGCTAAATCGATTAGTAGTTGCGTTTCCGGGTGCGATAACCCCTTTTCCTGAACTGCCTTATACAAAGCTGACACCTGTCGGGGGTCCAGTGCCTGCCATTCATATCTACCCCCTTCTGTTGCAAAAACAGGAAATGCACCAAGGGCTTGCGGCTGCAGCTTCACCCCATCTAAGGTGCACGTTTCTGCTATTAAGCGCCAATTTGTCGGTTTTTCCGATGGTCTAGTCTCCTGAGTCAAGTTTTTGCCTATTAATAGAGTCGCTTGTTCTACCACTGCTTTGCGCATATTATCTAAGAGAGGGCTCAGAAAGGTTTTCAGTTCAGCGGTAACTTCAGTGGCAACCTCTCCTTTTAACTGTTGTGCCTCCTCCCATCGTATTGAGGCACTCCCATTAGCAAGCGCCCGGCGCCGTGCGCCATTTTCGGAGCTAGCTGCTCTGCCCGCAACCGCTTCGTCTCTCTCTGTAATAGGGGCTAGGGGGGTGGAGAGCCGTTTGCCTTGTTGAGGCTTCCCTTCATGGGCATAAGTGCGTTCCCGGTTGTTTATTGGCTGAGGACTCTTGTCCTGCCCGTTGTCGCTACTCCCCCCCGTATGGTCGCTGTCGTATGGGGGTGGCGGCTCCCGCCATTTTTGCGCCCGCGTCGGCACCCCTTGCTTACCAGGGCGACGCAGGGTCGGCAACCAATCTGGATCATATCCTAGGTCCTGCTGTTCCTGACTCGTCCGGGGGACTACCCCGGGCGACCCTCCACAAACTGAAGTAGGTGGTTTATCGGTAGGCGCCTTGTTTTCTATTTTGGACGCGAGAAGGGCGCTAGGCAGTGTGGTGCGTGCGGCACCTCCCTGTCCCCTTATCCGCTCCAATTCCTCCCCAAAAACTTCCACATGCTTATTATCTAACCCTCTGCCTTGCGATGTTAGTTGTTTTAATTCGTGCTGTAAATGGTGCCCATATTCCTCTCTCAGCTTAGCTCCCTTCAGTTGTAACTCCCTAAGCTTCCGTTCTGGAACCTTCTCTTCCTCAGCTCGCAACCGAGCTCCCTTTTCCCATAAATGCCGTAATTCTTTCGCCTGTGACACCTCATCGTCTAGGGCTGCCGCTAGCTGTCTATTCTTTTCTTCTTGAACCCGATGCGCTTGTGCTGCCACCTCTAGTTTGTCTCATTTTTGGGATTGCCATTTTTGTTCTTCCGACAGGCCCGTTTGTTCTAATTGTTGTTCCGGCTCCTCGACTGCCACAGAGGAATGGCGCCGGGGGCGGCGACGGCGGTGGCGGGGGAGGGGCTTTTTCAGACTTACTGGGAAGCACTCCATACCTTCCTCCCCCTCACTCTCACTACTACTGCTCTCTTCCCTCTCACTCTCACTACTGCTGCCTTCTATATCCGAACCACATAATGAGGGGCCAGTTTGTACTGCGGCCTGTGCTGAGGGGGCCCCTCCCTCTCCCGCTTCGGCAGAGGCCTTTCCGTTCCCCGGCTCCATCTCCTCCCCTCTCATATACTGCCGCGCCACCCGCCACGCGGGGTTCGCTTGTTGTCCCAAAGTCATCGCACGCATCATTGTGCCAAAGGTCTTACAATGGTGCGGCTTTCCCACCAAGCCTTGCTCCACGAGCTCCGCCTTTATCCGCGGCCATTGGCGCATATTAAAGACTTCAGGTGGGGTGGTGATCAACCCCCGGGCGATCATCCATTGGATGCATGCCCCCGCAGGGCCTGATTTCAGTCTCAGGCCCGCCTCCTTAGCCAAGGTTTTCAGTACCTTAACCACACGTTCCGATTCCGATACCGTCTGGCCAGACCCGCGCCTCATGGCGCCCGCAGGTGAATCCCGTCATGGCCCGCTTGTCGATCACATCGGGGTCACCACTTGTTGTTGCCAACTCTATGACTCCGGATCGC
>NW_010418253.1:12138-14598 GCF_000710305.1 Buceros rhinoceros silvestris | reverse complement strand
CCTTTCGGTGGGAAACAGCCCCCTTTTTCAAACTGCGACAATTATGCTCCCAGACTTATTTTGTAGGGAGCTCATTGAAATGTATCTACCTGCCTGATATAGGTTTTGCCAGTATAGTTTCGTAGGTACAATTCTTCCCCTTATGTATTATTTAAATACAGGACTTATTTTACAGCCCTTTTAACAACTCCATATTACTTATAGAAATGAGGGCCGTACTCCCAGTTCTTTTTCAAGCTAAAGAAAAGAGTAAGGAAAAAAAGAACCATTATAATTCTGGTGCATTAAAAATGTTAGTAAAAAAAAAAAAACTAAACACATCAATGAAAACATTACTTCACTATCTACTTTCTGTCTTCTGGCTGACACCCACACAAAATATGGACAGTAATGTAATTAGCAACAAGGATTAATTTCTAACAGTATCCTTCAGGCATGGAAAGTGTTATACTTCACTGCAAACTGAGATGACAGAATGGCAGAAGACAGTGAAGCTGCAGCTCAATGTTTTGCTCTTTAATTTCAGACCACACACCTTTATACAAGTCTGCGTGAAAATGAGTACAAGTGAGACAGATGGCTCAAATCACAAGATTCCACCATTTTTAAATGCCTGTGTGCATACATATCCATTACATTTGTGTTTGTTAACCATAGTATAAAAATGGAACAGTACTGGTCAAAAGTACCTTAAAGCACAGCGTTACATAGTACTTTGAAACTGTAGAATATACTTCTGGTCAACTTCATATCATTTAAATATAGCTGCAGAGTGCTGAGTGAGAATTTGGTCTGAATCCAAACTTTTTCAGATTGAAAGGATGTTCAGATTTGATTTTCCAGTTCAGTGGCTTTTCTAATTATAACTCAATAAATATCATCAATTTGCATACTCCAGTAGTATCCATGAGTGTTTTACCAAAAGAATAGGATGGTATTTATTCTCTGTGTATCAGACCAAGACAAGACAGAGCTATCTGAAAGGAACATTTGTTCAGTATTGCTAAGTAGAGTAAACCATTCAGTTTTACAGGGCTCTTTGTATGAACTACTTTTGAATACAGAAAACAATCAAGTGTGTCTTTGAGAATGTTGCACTTCCTTTTCATTTGTTTTCTGGACTTACAGAAACAGTTTAAAAACGTAAAAGTGGTTCTAAAATTTCAAGGTCACAATATACATTTCCTTTTTTTTCAGCAGAATAGTCCCAGATGAAACTCTTGGAGTTTTCTAGTGCTCCAGAGGGCTTTCAACAGAATCTGTTTTGAATGAGATTTATAATGTTGGAAGTATCTTATCTTAATCTCATTAATAGTGTAAAATTAGAAAGCTCCCATCAAAATGGTACTCAGACCTGCTATGAAAACTCTGTAGGTTTTAATCAGTGTTTCAAAATCAATGCATATACTCTATACATGAAACTCAGATTTAAAAATGAGACTGATATATGACCAAGAGAGTGTGAACCAGAATTTCCAATGTTGTTATTCAGTCTTCAATCTCTGGAACCAAAATTTTATCAAAATTTGATGTTTTGAAAGGTGAGAGATGCTGCCACAAATTTATTCCGTGTTCTTTAATGTCTATACCTATCTAACAACCTTCCTCATAAAATTTTATATGGCAGGTAGCCTAGAATGTTTTCAGGTTTAGATGTTTAAAATTTTATTATGCATTTTTCTATTTAAAACATTATTGCCAAAGTGCATCTTGGTTAATACATTGAAAACCCCTGTTTTCATTATGTACTATCTTGTCTGTCAGTAGAAAGTATTAACATATTATTGTCCCAGAATTCTCTTACAGCTATAAGGAGAAACGAAATGAAGTGTTCATAACAGATTAAGCATATAATGCACAAGGCCTAAGGCTTTTAGTCTCAGGAGACGTTACATTTCTATGGCAGTACCAGGATATAATATAAATAAATGAAGAGTTACAGTCTGCTAGTCAGGCATGCTGGATTGGATTTAAGGCATATTAAATACTTCTGGAGTAAGCAAATGAATATTGCCGATGGACTGAAAGAGATACAGGAGATATTCTAGGATTTGAAACCATTTAAACTACTTACTTAAACATACAGTAATAAGACTGCATTTTTGAAGACAGCTCAAGGCTATTTGAACCTTTACTTTTTCATTATTACTATTTTTATTTAATATTGAAGGAGGTTCTAATGAAATTCACAGAGAAACCCATTGAAGACAAAAATAAAATGCCTTATATCTAAACTGTGAGTTCATAAAGGAAGAGTGAAAAGGGACATCTTGTGACTTCTGTATACAGATGTTGCATTTGGGAAGGCAGTCCCATTTTTTATGTTAAAAGTGATGAGTCAGTGCAACAGGAAGAGGGAAAGGTAACTCAGTAAGCAAGATAAAAACCTTTGTTATAAAGAACAGATTAAAAAGGTGACCAGCAGGCCAGGTAGGACGACTGAATTTGTGTGGAAAGAGT
>NW_010418253.1:1951-12047 GCF_000710305.1 Buceros rhinoceros silvestris | reverse complement strand
AGTGATGACAGGTCTTATAGGAGCATTATGGAGACAAATAATACGGAATTTCCTGAAAAGTGTTGAAATTTGCAAAGCGTGGGATAGGCCTGTCCAAAACCCCAACCCTTCTGAGAGATGTCCATCCTCAATTTACATTAGCCAGTGTATTAAACAAAGGCTACAATAAATTAGACTAAAACACTTATCTGTATGGTTTGATTGATAAAGCTACATCAAATTGCTTTATTTCATGCTCTCCTGAAATTGGTAGGCATTGGATGGCTTCTTTACATTTAAATTGTGCTGATTAGCCGGTTTTACCTTAATAACTCTCTATGATAGTGACCGCCTTATCTTGCCCTTTAATTTTAAAATTAATGAAGTAATCTTTTATCCTGGTCTCTTTCTGTGCTCTGCCCAATTACTTTAGTGCTGAATGGTACTTTGCATTTTTGCTGGTCCATTAGTCCCATATCATGCTCTTTCTGGACTTCTTTGTTCAACTGAGGGCTAATTAAATAGTGTCTTTTATAATCTTTATAACCTTGGCACATAAATTTCCTTTGCAAACAGTTTTATTTAATAGATAAATGCCACTTAATCATTGGTACTTATTTTTGTTTGCTCCTGATTAAGGCATCTATCTTGAAATCATGCCAAATAACTCTATCTTGCATCATTATTTTGATTTTACACATAAATCCTCTTCTTGACTCTTACCCTTCTGGGAAACCATGCCCACATTGAAGATGCATGGAAAAAAGCTGTTACTTTTTGACTCCATAACAGGGCAGACTTTGGACTGCCTACAGTGAACTAATAAGAATTTCCAGCCTTGGACTGAAAGTGAATGAAGCAAATTTAACTCTGGCTGGTTCCCCATTCAAGGCTTGAAGCTTATAAATGCAGAGCGGTCTGCTGTGGACTTTATGAAATAGGGCTGCAGTGAGCTGTTTACAAAAGATTTGCACTATTAGGAGCCAGTCTCTTTCTGCTTGCTTGGGCAGTCTCACAAGCTCTTTGTTTGCCCTTTATGGTCTGAGTGAAAAGCAAATTTTAAAGCTTGATGGCACTTATTCAGCGTATGTTCTGTACTGGGAAATGTGGATGTATTATCTGAGAATGGTGAGGAGACCTGTGAAGAAGAGAGATTTGGTTCAGAAAGAAGAAAAGTTTTGCTTTTTATAACATCTTCTGATTTATTGAAGATTTTCTCCATTTTGGTTTAATTGAATTATTCCTGGGTTCATAAGCATATATTAGAGAGAGATAAATCATGTTTCTTTGGGATATGTTGGTGATCTGCACACATAGCATGTTCAGAGATTAATAAGTCGAGAAGAACACTCTATTGAATACAGTCTGCAATATATTCAGATGCTATTACATTCAGATTTCAATAAGTGATGTGACTGACATTTTCTGAATTTTCTTCCTTATGTGAACAAATACAACTGCACTGGCAATAGCTCTAAACTGAAGGGTGGACCTCTATTTAAATAGTCTACTGCCATCTCATTCAATGTAAAGTTTTGCAATGAACATCTTTGTTCCTATTTTTCACCAAAAAACAGTGTCTGCACTGAAATAGTGCTTATACATTGAAATAAGTAGATGTGGAGTGTTTTTAAGAACATATAATGCAAAGATTTTTGAGAAGAAATTCAGCATACTGTTACGCTGAGCATAATGGTTCAAGACACTATTTTGCATGTGAATGCAGAAACTAATTAGCAAGTGCATATTTCTTGTGAAATCATATAATTTCTCTGTCTTCAAGAAATTCATTAGTTGAAATCCTGGTCCTTTAAAGACAGACAAAAACAGTTATTGATCTCAACAGCATTGGGCATCCACTGCTACCTTAATCATTTCAACTGGTGATGTGCAGTGAATTATGAGTGAGACACAAAACATTCTCCCTTACCATTTTTCTCTGGCGTCTTTCTGGATAACAAGGCTCAAAATGTTTTTAATTGATTGAAGCAAGGCACAGGCTAAAACACTGAGACGTGCTAGTCTAGTCTAGTCTGACCTCTCACATAACATAGGCCGTAGAATTTCAATAAGAAGGAACTGGATAAAGCCTCTATCTTCTGGCTGCTTTATTAAGTACCTTATCTTGATTTAAAGACTGTGTACAATGGGTAATTAATAAACCCTTGACTGTATCAAACCCTTTATGTTCTGCTTCAGTGTCGGGGTTCTGTTTAGCTCAATATACTGTATGCCCTGCACAGGCAATTTAAAAAGAATACAGAGCAGCCCAGCCCTATTTTAAAATCGCTGTACCTGTCAGACAGCAGTGATTTTTATATTATTCTTTCATCAGATAATCCGAATATTTCTTTCTGTAGCTCATTATCTATATATCCCAGATTTTGTTCATTATACAAGATGATATTCAAAGGAAATACCTGACAAGCCAATTAATACCTCTCAGTCATTCTGAATCAGGAACGTTAATTCACAGCTGGCAGCCATCCCAAGACCATTTTGGCAATTTAAACCAATCTATGTTTTTTCTCTGTCATTCACAATTTATAGCTGGAAATGTTCTTTGGAAAAAAAGGAGTAGGTGAATACATTTAACTGTAATTCAAAAGAAAAGAATGGAAAAAAACAGGTATGTAAGTGCCAGGTTCTTTTTTTTTCTGAGAAGAATTTCCTTAAAATACATTAAAATAAATTTAAGAAGGATGAAAATCTATATTATTACTGTAAAACATTGATATTAAATCTATATTATTGCTGTCATTTTAAGATAAATATGAAGTAGCACTTGAGAAATATAGATTTGTTGCTACATTTTTTAATTCAAACTGCTAAAGTAGAACAATGGAATCCAAGAATTACTCAAGATTTTATTGTGAAAGGAACTTTCTGAGAACTCAAGCTACTCAGGATCTATCTAGCTGAGCTTTATAAACCCAGAAGGATAATTCTCCACAATCTATTTGGGCAACTTGCCTTCATCTCATGCAGTATTTGAAGAATTGAGTTTCTAGAGTAATAAACAATCCTTTTGACTGCCCCACCTATTCTGCAGACACGGCTTTATACACAGCTTTTGGTTTATGACAAAGAATTATTTCTGAGAGGTGGTTTATATACTAATTCTAGAAAACCAAAGGACAGTATGATAAGAGGTACTTAATACTCAGCTACAGATACTACTACCTTCATTTTATAGATAATTTAATTTAAGTTGAAAAGATCTTTTCTTACATATCCGTCAACTTGGTGTTCTTTAATTTATCTAATAAAAACAATTAAAAGATGCTGATTTTCTGCCCTTAAATTGAATTCCAGTTTCCATTCAGACACCATTTGACATAGATCATCAGAGGAAAGTGACTCATCTGTTGAAGAAGAAATTATGTTCACTATTTTTTAACATATTAAAATAAAAACTAAGAATTTATATAGCTGCATGTCAGACTGTAAAACTAATTACATTTGTATGGAGTGTAACTTCTTTTTAGGAAAATATAGTACTACTTTTGTTGTATTGTGCTAAATTATAAGCCAGAACGACTCAATAGTTTTAAACTATCAAGAACCAAATTATGACAAATAACTAAACCAGTAGAAATGTAGAAGTATTTGGATCAAAGTTTCATGCTCATTGATCTAGATCATCATTAAAATAATTGCATTAAATAAATTTAATTAAGTCTGTTCACCTTTAGAAGAAGACTGGATAGTTAAGAATACATTATTTTGTAGAGTACCATGCTAACCAGATGAAAAAGTCTGAAATTATTGAAGAGATATCCTTTGACTATGAGGACCCCAGAATACACACAGGGCAAATAATTTATATGACATTACAGTACTGGGAGGAGTATCGGTTTTGGAAGTTACTTTATAGCTATTTAATGCCTTCCTTTTCTTTTTTGTTTCATCTAGTCGGATGTAAACGCAGTCATTTCCTTTACTACAGTTCTGTTAGCAATTGAGTTAAAAATCTGCGACAACTGCCATGCAAATTCAAAACAGTGGATCTGGACTAGTATCCTCACTCCGACAACAGATAGCGCCAGTACTTCAAAAAAAAGTGAACAACAAATTCAGTCCCACACATCACAGCACGTTTAACAGATGAGCTACAAATCTGCTGCTTTAAGGTTAAATTTGTAAGGTCTGTCATCTCTGTGAATTGCTCTCCTCAGCCAGCCAAATGTCTAGTCTTTCCTTGACTGTTTGCTATCAGTCCTGGCTAGACCCAGATGAAGTGGCTGAGGAAGCTGCGCAGCCCTCCTGGGTGTGTGCAGCATGGGGAGCACACATGGCAACACAGACAGGAAAGGGGCTGCAGGGCCACAGGACCGATACTCCCTGCAAAAAGCTTTTGCACAAAATATTTTGTACTGAGGTTAGTGTGTCATGGGAAACAAATATTTGCAATCAAGTTTGAGCTTCACCACATTACAACATCCTGCTTATTTTTAAACTTTGACAACATGCTGTTCATTATTTCCCATTTAAATGATGAAAGCTCAGTTGTGGCTACCATTTTTAACTATACCCATTTGTCTCATATTGCCTTTCAAAGACCATCTATATAAAACCATCAGTCCCAAGCTCATGTTTTCTTTCTTTTTTTTTTTTTTGGCCTCTCTTACACCTCAAATCACATTACCTAGGTCAGACCACGGCCTTGGGTTGCCCTTGGAAACCTAGTCCGGCACCTGGAGACCGGTTCTTGTGCTTCTCTAATAAATTGGCCACTACTACCAGAACAATCCCAAGCTCATGTTTTCTTTCTTTTTTTTTTTTTTGGCCTCTCTCTACACCTCAAATCACATTACCTAGGTCAGACCACGGCCTTGGGTTGCCCTTGGAAACCTAGTCCGGCACCTGGAGACCGGTTCTTGTGCTTCTCTAATAAATTGGCCACTACTACCAGAACAAATACAGGTGTTGCATAGTTTTCATATAGACTTGGGCACATTACATGTATTCTGTTGCTCTTGTAGTTCCTGATTTTTCTCCACACAATATTATTCCTTGCCTTGCCAGAATTTAAGAATACCTGCTGCCTTCTTATTATTTTCTTCTATTCTTTTTTTTTTTGGGGTGGGGGGGGGAGGGATGTTTTTGTTTTTGTCTTTGGAAGTCTTGGTACTCTAAAAAACTTGATACTGTGGTTACTCAGCTTCTTTCCACAGTGGTAATCTAAGGTGAAGATGGAACAGACAATCTTTAAGATAGGAGCATGTTTTAGGCAAATAAAAGAGAAAATAGTTTCAAGGATAACGTTTTAGTTAAGGCAAATAATCAGATTTAGTGTGCATACTGTCATTATGACAGTCATGAATGAACCTGAGGGTCATTGTACTGTCCACTAACAGGGTTCTGAAAATAAACCAAGGCCTTTACAATGATCTGTCATCCAGCCACTTTCCTTTTAACATCGATTTTTTTCTTTCTTTTTCCTTTCACAAACCAAGCAGTTGATAGCTTATGCCAGCAAGAATAAACTACCACCCACTTTGTTCAGGACAGCGGAAATCAGCATTAAGTGGAAAGTGGCTGTGTACAGGATAATTGATCCCTTTCAAGGTTTCTTTATCTTATTTCCAAGCTGGTGCTGGGGGACAACAAATTGCCTCTTTTGAACAATTGGCACTAATTGACATCCTGGTTGACAGTTCAGAGGCTGAACATAGAAGAGGCACTTGAAGGAACATGGAAGCTGAACTGACCTGCCATTAGAAGTAATTTCTGCAGCAAGAACTAAACCACACTTGTTGAGGACGAGTGGAAATTCACACTGTGACTACTTCTGCTAAATTTGTTCTCTAAGCAAAAAAGGGGATGCATATGCAGACCTGTCATTTCCACAACCTTAATAGCCTTCAGTTTACCAAAAAAAAAAAAAAAATTCACTAATGCCCTTTCTTGTTATTCATAAAAACCCCTCTAAATAAAACAGAAACCACACAATAAAGATTTATTAGCCTGACCCCACATCTTATTCAATATCTCAGGTTAGTACAGTCCTAATAGAAGAATGCTTTTTTCATAAAAATTGCTGAGAATAACTGTACAAATTAACAGAGATTTGCTTTTGTGATATATAACCAGATGATTTTATCTGAGATTTTCCCTTTTATCTTAAACAATTCAACAACTTTTTATACAAGTTTTTGCCATCACAAACTGTCTAGTCACATCCCTCTATAATCACTCTAAATCTCTATTTTAATGTCAATACTAAAGTTATCCATCGCTAATCCCCAGACTCTACCTCTGTTAATGCATTAATTTATATTACAATGCCAGAAAGATTCAATTAACACTACACCGTTTCACCTAAACATTTCTCACACCCGCGGTGAAAAAAGGTCCCCATCCTAAGACATACTATCAAAATACACAAGATGTACTAATGAAAGCATTCAAATGACTTCTCCAAGGCTTATGTCTAAGACTAGAGCAGGAAAAATGTTCTCCTGTCCACCGTATTAAACTGCTCCATTTTCTGAAGAGGCCAAAAAGGACCAGGAGATAGTTCAAATCTCAATTGCTTTAAAAGACCCATGGGAAAATATAACAGCAAGTATGGCAGACACAGTCACACCAAAATACCTATCAATTCAAGGTCTTTGAGTCATATGAATAATGCAAGGTTCTGCAAACAAGTGTTGATACTTCCACGTTTCAAACAGATTTCATCAGTATTTTGTTGCTGTTATTCTGTTTTCTGTGAATCTTTTGATGAGAAATGTTATTCTCTGTTTTTTCTAAGCACCAATTGATCCATTACTGAAGTTTAAGTGGCAGCTCCCCATGTGCTCTAGCAACACAAAACAAAAACAAAAATCATCCCAAGACTGAAAGAAAATACCCTGTGAATACATTCTGAATGTATTTGTTTTGGAATAATGATTATGCTGTCAGCTTCTTAGATTAATGAACTCTTTCAGAAGACATTGAAAAAGAACAATTAAACTACTAATTTCTTATTCACTCCGCAAAACCACTGCTGTCTAGTATCAAATCTTTAAAAAGTAGCTATTCCTCACCTTCCTCTGTAACACTGCACACTGAGGACCACAAAATGAATTTGGTAATTAAATTCATTATCTTGGAATACATTTGTGTTTTATTCAAGGACCTTATTACATTTCTTACTTACTGTTCACACTGTGTTTCTTAAATGCCATTTAGGGCTTCAGGCTGCAAATATAAATCACCTATGTCATCCCATAGCATTAGGTGAAAAAAGATCAGGTGTTCACGACTCCTGATCCAAGATTGATCTTTATTAGACTTCAGAATAGACATATAACTTTTTTTTTTTTTTGTAAACAAGAAATATATTTTTGACTTTGGAGAAGCAATTAAGTCTTGAAATTTAGAGAACAAGTCTGTGTGCTATGGTTATTTTGTTACTTAAACAGTTGTGTTTTTTAGTCATTACAAGTCTGGCTGCATTTATGTATGCATTTAATTTTTGTATTGGGTGTTTATGTTGCTGTGGAAGGATGAAGCAGGAAGAATGAAGGATTTCAGAAGGATGAAGAAGAGAAGAGCTTAATCTGCAGAAGAAACGTGCATCATGCCTTGGTTTGTCTATCAATCACCACAGAAATTCAGTGCTCTCTGAATTCTTACCTACACCTCAATTACGCATGGTAAGAGCCAAAGCATTTAAAACATGTAATTGCTTCTTGCATGACAACTTGGGAAGAATAGCTCTTCAGTGGCTCTTTCTCCCCTTTGCTCATTTCTGTA
The DNA here is from genome assembly GCF_000710305.1 of Buceros rhinoceros silvestris. Taxonomy (NCBI): domain Eukaryota; kingdom Metazoa; phylum Chordata; class Aves; order Bucerotiformes; family Bucerotidae; genus Buceros; species Buceros rhinoceros. The sequence goes on along the minus strand of NW_010418253.1, from coordinate 4,319 downwards.
CAACTATAGTTTATGTTTCAGTTGTCCTCAACATCATGTCAACTGACAGATGCTAAAAATACAGGCTGGAGTAATCACATTTATTTCCTTCACTATCAACTGCTACATGCCTTTAATTGTATATCACAGCCTGTCCCCATATTCCAACATTTAACAATACCCTTCCCCTTGTGGAGGTGCTCTTAGCATATTGGGAGATAAGAGTGTGCACTGAGAATATTTTCTGGAAAATAATGACATATAAAAAAGGGAACTCATTCTCCATCTTTAAAAAGGAAAACTGGAGCATCTGACTTTTAGCTTTTACAGTTACATGAGCACACAGCAGTAAGTCTTCATGGGTAGCATATTAACTGAGCCCAACAGTCTCAGTTTCAAGATGCCTGTGAAAGCTTTGGAATTACTGATACTCTTGTATACTTCTATTTATTTTTAAACCTTTAGAATTCTTGTAGCTGAATTTACACTTTTGCTGATGACATGCAATGTGGCCTACAGACATTACACAGCAACTAACTATGGAATCTAAAACACATGGCCGCAGTTTAAATTTGGTGTCTTCTCGAAGTTAGATGTAGAATCACTATGCACAGTTTATTGGGAGTTAGAGAATGAGAAGTGGGTGCCTTGGATAATTCTATGCAATGCATTGGTAAAAAATTCAAATAAATGTTATTATTTTATATAATACCCTAATTTTATACACAACCCCATTTATACAATTGTTATAAACATAAAATGCAGGACTAGACTGTTCAGAGTAGGTCAGGTTAAGCAATCAGCTAGCCCAAAATCTGTCTCCAAAATTAACAATAAGCAATGACTAGAAGAGAGTGGAATGACTGATGTTACTTCTCTGAAGTACAAACACAGAATGCTTTGGGTTGGAAGGGACCTTCAAAGCTCATTTAGTCCAAGTCTTCTGCAGTAAGCAGGGACATCCTTGACTAGAACAGGTTGCCCACAGCCCCATCCAACCTGGCCTGGAATGTTTCCAGGAATGAGGCATCTACCACCTCTCTGGGCCAGTGTTTCACCACCCTCATTCTAAAAAATGTCTTCTTCGTATCTCATCTAAATCTACTCCTGCCTAGTTTAAAACCATTACCATTGCCCTGTGCAATGTGCCTTGCGAAAAAGACTGTCCCCATCTTTCTTATAAGACCCCTTTAAGCTTTAAGTACTGGAAGGCCACAGATGGTCTCCCTGGAGCCTTCTCTGGATTGAACAACCCCAACTCTCTCAGTCTTTCTTTAGAGGAAAAGAGTTCCAGTCTTCTAATAATTTTTGTGGCCCTTCTCTGGACCCTCTCCAATAGGTACATGTCTTTCTTGTGCTGAGGACTCCATAGCTGGACACAATACTCCAGGTGAGGTTTCAGCAGAGTGTAGTAGAGCAGCAGAATTACCTCCCTCATCCTGCTGGCCACGTTTCTTTTGATGCAGCCCAGGATACGGTTGGCTTTCTGGGCTGCGAGTGCACATTGTCCACTCATGTCCAGCCTTTCATCCACCAGTACCCTTTAGTCCTTCTTTGCAGGGCTGCTCTCAACCCCATCATCCCTCAGCCTCTATTCATACTGAGGATTGATCTGTTATACTTTCTGAACTTCTGTAGCTCAATGACTTTCTATGTCAGAGGTGTTTATCTTGTTATTTAATAGAGGGTGGTGGTGGGAGAAGGGACCATAATCTCTTCTACGAGTTTATTCCATCTCTTTGTCAGTTTCTGGAGATTTAAGCACCGGCTGTGCTCTGTGATTGTATCTCCCACAGCTTCACTGAGCTTTGTTTGCCTCTTCTATGGTTTGTTTCTCATCCTTCTACCATCAAAAATCCTGTTCCTTCCTAGGATTGGCAATAAGATTTACTTATCCTTCTCCATTGAAGTTATTATTTTCTTTCTTACATATTGCTCACTCCTTGATGCTGATGAATTCTAACCTATTCGGTTCAGAAGCACCTCTCCACATTTCCAATTCTGCTACACTTTTTCTCAGATGAAGGATCAGTGCTGCATGCAGTAGTCAAGGTGTGGGAATAGCATGGCTTGTAATATAGTATAATGATCTTTTTTGTTTTGTTCAAAGTTGTAAGTACTGAGAATATCTGTCTTTTTTTGGCAGCTATAGAGCTCTGATCTGCTGTTTTCAAAGAATTATCTACTATCTCTGATTAAAAAACCTGCACACCTAACTCATGCACACAGTCCATCCAGTCTTAAATATGAAAAATTTCACATTTCTTCTTTAGTCTCCAGTTTATTTGGTCAGCTATATGTTGTCCTAATACAGCTTAGGAAATGAGTAGGAAGTTTTTCATTAAAATTTGTGGAACTTGACTGTATAAACTTTGGTAGAATATTTCCT
>NW_010418253.1:505-1834 GCF_000710305.1 Buceros rhinoceros silvestris | reverse complement strand
TGAATGACACAAGTAGTAAGGTAATAATATACGCAAACAAGGGTATTAGAAACAGGTCTTTACTACATATAGGAAAAACTTCACATTTATGACATTCTAAATTTCTTCTTGTACAGAGCATTCATATGCAAAGAAATACAAAGTGAACACAGTGAAAGAGAGTAAGTGGTAGAATCTGAGGGGTCAACAGCCAGCCATAGGAATAATTTAAAAAGCATAAAATCATTATGCCAGCACATATAATAAACAACAGAGGAATACTCTGGCTTAAAGACCTAAAGGTCCATTAATCAGATTGGACAATTGTTGTTCCTTTGAGCGTGAAATGGGATTTTATTTTGGCAGAACAACTTCATAAAATGGACATAGAAAATACACAACCCTATGTTTTTGCAGTACCATCTGGTCCTAACTTCTTTTAAAAACTCTCACCTTTTTGACTGAATAACACCAAAACAAATTAGATGGGCTTCCTGGATCAAAGAATACTGAGCACAGAATGTTTCACCTTACGATGTTTCACTAGTTGTAACTACCCCACATGTGGGTCTGGCCATCTGTGACAAGTAAAATATAACTTTTTCATTCCCACCAGTACCTAATAATCACAGAAACAATAGCATCCATCTCTTTTAACTTTAGCTGTTGCAGAAGCCTCACTTATTTTTTTGGCATCCTTTCACTCCTTTCTGTCCGTTTCCCTTTTTTTGCATCTGACCTGTACTGTTCTATGCACCTTCAAATCAAACCTGTCAATATAATTCAAGTCTGGGAGATTGCTAATTGGTTGGCATTTTCTGCTGGTACTCTTGTTACTGCAACAGCAGCGCTTAGAGCAGAACAGCATTAATTGACTGAAAAACAAAGACGTTTTCCATGCAGGCTTGTACCTTGTGTTGTATATGGCGGGCCCACAGCTACTTTCTGCTGTCAGTAGTGTAGAAGTTCACAAAACAATTTTTAGGAGAGTAAGCAACAACCTTAGCCTACAGCAAAGTAGATGGAAAAGGAGATTGAATTTTGGTTTGTTTTTTTTTTTTTTTGTATTGACACAATTGACTATTACCGACTATATGGCTTAGTGCAAGGAAGAAGGAGCATGAAAGAGGTGATAAAACTTTGTTATTTCTTTGCTTCACACAGCTTCCTTAACCTCTAACAGAAAACTCTGGATTATTTCAACTCCTTAGACTTGATAAATCAGAATGACACTCTTCAAGAACTGTATTATCTTCTTAATTAGGAGGAGATGAATCACCTTGGGGAAAAAAACCCCAACATAATTGCCCCCCGAACTGCTGCAAAAGTTGTTAGGAGAATGAATGTTAG
>NW_010418253.1:0-370 GCF_000710305.1 Buceros rhinoceros silvestris | reverse complement strand
AAGAAGAATGAATGTAAGAGGTTAAAACCAGCCATTATTTACCTCTTTGTCAGGTGCCAGTATTCTGTAAGCCTGTGTTAATATGGCATGAAAGCTAAACATCTCTTTTTATTTTATTGGATTTGAATCTTTTCGGACAGTGTTTGCAATTTCTGTTCTGAGCCTGTAATGGGCACTGTTCTTACGATCATACAAAGTCTAAGAATTCATCTTCTGAAATTCAATTACACACACTCCTATATATGCATCTTAGAAATGTAATTTTCCAATTTATTGTTCTATACACTTCCCGAAAAGGTGTACTACTGAAAAAAAAGTCTGTACATTAAAATTATATTACGTAGTAATAATAAATTTATTATAACTAATC